>NW_005054490.1:168313-176820 GCF_000277835.1 Geospiza fortis | reverse complement strand
AAGGGAAGGGAAGGGAAGGGAAGGGAAGGGAAGGGAAGGGAAGGGAAGGGAAGGGAAGGGAAGGGAAGGGAAGGGAAGGTCCTTAAAAAAATTACAATTAGACCTAAAATTTTGTGATCCCAAGGACCCTTCTTTCTATATCTGTATTATGGGAACCAGGTTACAACTGATTTTTTTTTCCCATTCAGAGTATGAGAACTATTCCTTGTTCATGAAGCTTTTTGAAATTCCTTTCTAAAAGAAGTCAGAGGAACAGGTTGCCTTACAGGAAGACATAGTAGCTGTCTCGACAAGCCTTGGGAGGGTAATTGTTGTATAACACTGCCAGTTTACCACTGGCTGATGTTTCAAATAGAAAATGCTGAGTATGCTGAGGCAGAACACATTTTAAATTCATGTCTTATCTCTATCAGCTATTTTTGCTGATCATGGACAGTCAGCTAAACATCTATAAACCCTCTTCAGTCACAGAGCTGGAAAGGGTAGATCTGAAGAATGAAAAATATGCTGGCAATGTGACAGATCTTCCTGCTTGCCAGCCCATCAAAAATGGTGCTGAGTGAATCTGAAGAAGGCAGATGATGAATCAGTGAGTCAAGCTAACAGAAGGACATAAAGAAATTGACAGTTCTGTCAACTAGCTGTTGGTGGGAAGCAATTAGGTTATGATGAATAAGAGAAATAAATCATGCAGAAACTGTAGACAATTAATTAGAAGAAACCTTCCCCAAAGTACAGAATTGCTGTAAACTTTCAAAGAGGAAATCCAGATTGCAGTGTTTTCACTGCAAAATTAAAATGGAGAGACAGAACAAGAAAGCACAAATATCTAGTGAAAACTCGGAATTTCTTTCATCCGCCTTTTCTTCCTGTCTGCCCCGTCCTCTCCCTCTCTTACCCTCCCTGCACCGCCATCTTAATTTGAATTTTGTTACAGAATAGCTATCATGACCACTCAGAACAGAAGTGGAGAGAAGTACTTACATAAGAGCAGGAGTTCAGGAATATCAAGGTCTCTACAACTGGGGAGGCAAAGAGAAACAGAATAGTGAAAATGTGATGGGAAGCCTGTACTGGCCCAAAGGGCCAAGGGTACTATGAGGTAGTACCCAGGAGCGCAGAATGTTGCTCTTGTGGCTTTTGAAAAAGCATTTTAAGTAGGACATGAGAATCTCAGCATTCCCCAAAAGCACCAGACAGCTCTTTCTCTTTCTCTCTGAAATCTGTCTCTTTCTCCCAGAAATAGCTTGAATAGTTACAGTGGATTACACTGGTCAGATCTACACACAGACTGATTTTTCTTGTTGGTTTTTTTCTAATTTTATTTTTTCAATGACTAAACAGGACCATGACTTCTATTTCTTATCCTCCTAAGCACAATAAAGATGGTTAGGTGAAAATGAAACTGTCTGAAGTTTTGTATTTTCCACATTAGAATCAAAGTGGACCAAAGCTGGTGTCAACAACTGATCATTTTCTACTGTGCAAGCCCACTTCCTTCTTAATTTCATTTCATTCAGAGAAATAAAATTTACTGGATCATAAAATATTAGGAGTATCATAAAATATAGGGGATCCATCACTCTGACTGTCAAAAAGAAGTGTTACAGTAGGGACGTTAAATTTCAAATATCCCATTCCTTCTTAAGATTGGCTCATAGTGCTTTTAATTTTAACTTCAAAAACTTGTATGGGTTATGTCAGCATAACTGAAGTGTGATGGCTTGTTAATAAAGAATGCTAAAGTAATTTCTCATTTGGAAGAAGTATTTTATCAGTCGTTTTCAGATTACATTATGTTTACTTTATGTTTCGCTTTGATTGCTCAGAGAGCATTTTAGTAACTTATGAGTTCTCTAAAAACCTTGAGTTCTTAATATTTCCCATTAAAAACAATAATTTTATCTGATATTAGGCATATTAAAATGTATTTAGCTGAGAATTTTATTATATTTTGTTTGGGGTCTTTTTAATTTTTAAATTCCTTTTATCTATTCTCCACCTAATACTTAAAAATACTAATAAACTCCTGCTATCATAGAGAAAAAAAATCAATTATTGTATCATGCAAAGACAAACATATGCCAAACAAAGTAGATGCAGAAACCTTGTCTTTAGAAAACATTGAAGCTCCAAATAAATGAATTTTAAAAAATAGATTCAAACCCAAACCCAGTCAAAACTGACCTAGACAAAAGAAGACTGACAAAGTGCAGTACTGTGGCTTGCAAAATTGTTGCAAAACTTTAGGAATTTTTCTGGCAGTGGCAAGACTGGGTGACTGTGAGATGCTTTCAGGTTTGTTCAATTTCTGTGGTTTGGGTTTGGGTTTTTTTGTTTTGGGAGCTTGGCCTTTAATTTTTCTTTATTTCCTGTAATTGAAGGCCCTTGCAATCTTAAAAAAAAAGATAACAAAAATAACCACATAAAAACCTACCTAAACCTTTACATCTGAAAGAGTAAATAATCTCTGTATGATCTTTGACTTTTTAACCAAATAACGATTAAAAGATTATATAAGTGTAGTACAAGTCAGCTTTGTTCCTCATTTGTTTCTCATATTTTAACTTCTAACCCTGAGCAGGTCTCTTCCTTTTATAGTGTCTGTATTTCTTGACTGTAGCTTTAAGATTACTTACCTGACTTACTAAACTCTCCTCCCTTACTAACCACAAATATGATCTAGAAATCAGAATGTTAAAATTCTCCATTTAAAATCAAATCCTGATATTATTTTCCCATCAGTAACTTCTGTGTGTCTGTGAGTGCCTGTGTGAACTCTGTGATAGAATCTTCTACTTTTTCTAGTTCTTGTCTTCCAAGTGGAACTCTCCTGGGTAATAAGAATTAGGTACCCCTGATATCTGCACCAATTGATAAAGACTGCAATTATTCACAAATATATGCCTTCCTATCCAAATCTGTTATTACTGTCTCCTCTTGGCAGTAAATTCGGGTCTCTGGTAAAACATCCTGTCACCAACCTAACTATGGTGGCAATGGTTTCTCTTATTTTACTGTCACCAAGCCTTCATCTAGGCAAATGAAATAACAGTGTACTATATGAACAAACATTTGCCAACTTAACCTCAAGTACACATTGGCTACTTACAATTTAATCCAAAGCTAATAAACTTCATTTATGTAAATAGAATCACTATTGCACCATATGAAATTTGTGCAGGACACTGGTACTGACTGGATTTCAAATGGAAACTGGAAAATCTTTGCATATCTAACAATAAAAATAATTTGCATAATTTCTTTTAAGTATGTATTTTTCTTGACTAATATATGTAACGTGCCCTAGGCTGATTAGATCAACGTTTACTAGCAGAGAGCTTCCAACAAGCAGAAACATGGGACGAAGGTAAAGGGCAGTGTGAGGGAAGTCAACATCTATAAAGTAAGTTTGAAGGACCTGAACACGGAGACATTAATGTTTCCCAGGCATTTCATGCTTTCATTATCTTTCTTCTATCATAGAATTTCTGAAGATTTTATTTTTATTTTAGATTGAAGTGTTAACTCAATAGTTTCTAGAGAGCTAACATGAATAGAGATTGAGTGAGGCATGATGTATTCATGTACATTAAAGCCAGAAAAAAATAGATTTCAAGCACATTAGGTATCCATATTTCTCATCAAGACATTAGTAGGTGGTACTCAATGCTGTACCTTTTGTTCAGGGAAGATAGCAGTAGCAGAAGCAATTGTCAGAAACTGATAAAGATTCAAATTGTGCTTTCATAAAATGAAAAGAGTCCAGCAAAAACTAGGGGAATCAAAGAGTGACTAAAGTCATGTTCTTACTGCAGCAAAGATTGAATCAGCTTTATAAGCCTGCCGTACTCCTACTTATAAATTTAAACAATATTTTTGATTTGTCATAGGTTATTAATATTCTTCCCCTTTTAAAATAAACATAGCTGATACATATATCAATAGCTACATGCCTTGGGAATATACATCTACTTTTCCCACTGGATGCCACTGTTTGATCAAATTCAGGCAAATCAAATCCTGGAATAATCGTGAAAATTCATAGCTGAAAAAAGCCATTAATTCAAATTAAAGCATAGGATCTTTAGGAAATATTTGAAGCATGTTTTATTAAAATGCTTGGAGCACAATTACAGTGGTTTTAGTAAGGATTATACCAAATTGAAGACTGCATGAGGAAATAAAAAAGAACTTACAGGGCATGATAGAACAATTGAGAAATTTAATGATACATAAAACAGAACTTATTTGTTTAATAACAGATAATTGTTTCAACATCTTACTCATTTTGAGTATGAGTTTGTAATTTGACACTGACTGATAGGGGACTTCCCACTAACATTACAATATTTCACAGGTGAAAGATCAAGTATGCTTATCTTTGTTATAATAGAATTAGCTTAGCATGAGCAGTTCCAGTTATTTTTGAAAGCCAATATTCTAATTTTACTGTCGCTGGAAGCAATGGCACTTCACTATTCCCTTTCAGAGAATATCATCAGACCAACATGAGTATTAAGAACATACTTGCTTCATCTAATTCCTTGAAGAAGCATTCTTCAAGTGACAATAATGGTATTCAAGCAATGGTAAATGCTCTAGTACAAAATAAGAAGTGGCCTCTAAAATGTAGGTAAACAAAATGCAATAGCACCAGAAAAGGAAATATTGTAAGAACATACCAGTATAAGGAGGATATATGAGGAAGACATGAAGAAAAATCAGACTGCGAGTAAAATTAATTCAGTTTCTGGAGATTAATTCAAAAGACAAGGAATTATCAGAAATTTATTATGAAACATGCAAGGAAAAGATGGTGATAATATTGTAAATTTTCCATTGTATCTAGATTACCAAGCGGTAGTCATTTTTATAGCATTTGAAACTTTGCTTTTGCTTTTTCTAATATCATTTGAAGTATTATACAAATTGTGACAGCAAGACATTGATTTAAGTATCTTATATGAATCCTTGACTTTTGTAAGTACATTCCAAAAATGTTATACAGGTAAGTAATTACAGTTATCTTATAGCAGAGACATAGTAAGGGGATTTTTTGTGATAAAATGAAGTAATCTTTCCCATTACTCTCCAGCCTCTTAGACATTGCATATTATTTTCTGATCTCTTTACATTATACTATTTGTAAAATTCTGAATATCCATCATACATCACTCAAATACATTCCTAAGGCTTGCTTTATGCTTGAAGACAAGAATAACAAAAGCCTATCTATTTCAAAGATGTGTACATTACAAGCCCAGGTTTTATGAAACACCACAGTTAACTGAGCCAAGACTTGTTTATCCAGTTTACTTTAAATGAAGACTGAACTGTAAACCTTGAAATAATTGTAAATTCTGGCTAGCACAGTATCATGGTACTTTTTGACAGTCTTCTAGCATTCTAAACCAGAAAACTCTTGAAATGTTTCTTGGAAGCTGATACAGTATGGCTGTCTCGAGCCTTCGATCAGCAGAGGAAATTCTGGCAGAGGACAGTCAGTTTCATGGGGATGTGGAATAGCAGAAGTTAAGAATCAGTGACAAGAAGGAAAATGACATGCGATAAAGAAAAAGTGGAAGACAGACTCAAAGCCAATAAAAAGTGAAATGTTTTGTCAAAACTGAAAAATAAAAATAGAGAGGAGCAAAGAAAGAAAAAATGAGAAACAAAATTAAAAGTGTTTTATATATCAGGTGTTTGTTTGTTTGTTTGTTTGTCTTTTAAAAAACTAGTCTTCCCTGCATTTATTCTGTGGGTGGATTTTTGGAGGGGATAAATCATCTCAGGGAAAGCTCAGTGAGTATGCTCTGTGTTTATATAGATTTATACATTTATGTATCTCTATCTGTGTATCTATAAGCATGTGTGTGTACCTAACTATCCTTTTTATGGAACACTGTTCCACTTTCCCTAAGAAGCTGTATCTACTCTGATTTATTTTTATATTTAATTAAAATTTTCTATAACTAAATAAAGAATAAAAAGGGTAGGATACTTTGGGTATTTTATCATAAAGAGGAAAAAACCAAAAAGGAGTCATACATCTGTGCACATCTTCTACGTGTGATTGTGAGGTTAAAATCTTCCAGGTACTCATCTAAAGTACATAAAAATAATTAACGCTGGTCATTTAAGGATGCTGTAAATGGCTCAGTTAGAAACTTAAATATGGATATTGCCTAGAAGAGGTAAGTGCATGGAGAAATCCCGTCTGCCCTAACCATGAACCAGTCAGTTAAAACCCAGCCTTGAGTGCTAAGTGCCACCTTGAGTCAAAGTGGCAAAGTTAAAAGACCCTGCAGGAAGCAGGCACGAATCTCAGGTGAGAGCTGATTTGTGTCAGAGGAGCTCAAAGCAGGTAAAGCAAGCTCCTGTGCTCCTGGAACTAGAAGTGCACACATGTCTAGACCCCTGTCCCAGGCTTCCAGCAGTGTGTGCCAGCAGTGAGCTGTTCAAGTGTGGCAGGAGCCATGCGACAAAGCGGACAGCCCTGGTGAATCATGCCCAGGGCAATTGGTGATGCCTACTGCTGCCAAAGCAGGAAATGAGGAGGCACCAGTCAGGGCACAGGAAGAAGGGGAGGAAAGTAACAAAATGTGGGCTTGAATCAGAAAATATTACTGTAGATTAAATAGAGTAACAAGTAAGAATGGGTTTGAAATGACAGCATTTCATTTGACAGCAAAGCTTCCCATTGTTGTACAATCTCAAATAAATTAAAGAAAAAGAAACAAAAAGGAATTGATTCTGAAAATACGCTTGTAAGCAATACCAGTTACATGAGTATATGAATACATATTCCAAGACTGGCAGCACTGAAAACAACCAAATGAGTGCTAATTATCAATTGAATGGTTGAAAAGCACTTCTGCACATCTGAAATGTTTAAAGAACTCCTTTTGCATTACCTTTTTTTTATAGTTCATAAGAAATCCTGCCTAAAACGAAGCCAGTTTTGAAGTAGTGCTATGCAACCTGACTTGGTTTACTTTGTTTACATAGAAAATAATAATAGCTTCTGTATTGTAATTTTTTGATTATATTTCCCATTTGTGTTTTTGTTCTTATTTTTTCCTTTCATCAATGATACTTAAAGCAAAGTCCTCACTGACATATCTTGCCATTTAAACATATTCTAGGCTCGCAGTTTCTCATCTTAACCCACAGTCTATTTTTTCTGCTTTGGTTTCTGTGGAATGTTGTGGGTTATTTTAATCTCTTACTTTAAAGACTCACTAAGAATCCTCACTTCTAACCATGGCAATGAGCGTTCCCTAGATGATAAAAGAAGTACAGGTTTTCAGATGTATCTGTTCTTTAATGCTTAATGTAAGTGTTAGATTGAGTGTGGTTTATGAATATGGTGTTTATGAGGGTGGTAGGAAACACAATAGCTTCCATCTTAAGCAAAGATATCCTTCTGTGGTTTTTGTGACCTAAATAGAAGTAAATTGAATTTCCATAAGCTTTCAATGACATTCCATATGGTTTTATTGATGACTTCTGATTCCTAATTTGTGATGATGAGGAAATATAAGTGTATATCATTATTTTCTGTGTAAATAATACATTTTCTTGAAAAGTTTGTCTTTTGAGTTAAATACTCTTAAAAACAAATTTATCTTCAGGATGGATTTGTGAGTTTAGTATGGATTTATTCCATCTGAGCCACAGTTTACTTTAAGCATTCTAAAATATTAAAATTTTCCATAATACTATTGATGTCATTGGAGTCACTTTGATTTTTGGAAGGTAAGAAAATTATCCTTCCCATATTTTTTTTTTGTCTGAGTTCATAACAATTACTGGAAGACATAAACTATCATTTCATGGGACTATTATAAACAAGCAATATTTTACCTGGTATTTTTCTACACATGAAGAACAAAGCTTAGGTCACATTGAAGTTCAGCCTTATTATATCAAGGCTTTAAAAAGTCTCCTTTCTTTGAAGTCTCTACAAAAATATATTTCTATCATGGTTAAAATTAAAATCTATTGCAGGTCTTCAATATGGGAAAATGGATATTTTTAGGAAGGGTTAGGGAGACTGTATCTTAAGAGCTTTAAAATAAACTATACTCTGTGACCTTCAAATACTAAACATAGTAGGAGATCTGTCATTACACTGTAGGGACCAAACAGCAGCTCTCATTCTGACCAAACACTCTATAAAAAAGCAATATTTTTGAAATTTTTTTCCTATCTTAAACTGCCTTGTCTACCCTAGGGTACTGTTTAATCTGTCAGTACTCTGGGATATTATACAAGCAGAAAAATTAGTTATAATCCTTGCCCCTGAAGAGTTTCATTACACATAAATACAATCACATGAGAGAGGGTAAAACAAAAGAAAGAATTAGGAGGGGATAAGGGGAGAGAAGGAAGGACATCAGTTATGAAATCCTCACTTTTAATGGTGTTTTGGATAGCTTTCTATTTAGATAGATTTTTATCTTTTGTGGAGGAATAATACAATTTAAAAAAATGAGAGCATT
>NW_005054490.1:166081-168280 GCF_000277835.1 Geospiza fortis | reverse complement strand
CCAAAAAGGGAAAATGGAGGGAAGGATGTGAAATAAAATGTGTGTTTTAAGTTTTGCAAGAAAAGTGGTTGTAACAATTGGTAAAGAGAGATGCGTGACACACAAAGTTGATCCCACCTCCAGAGCAGGAGACCTTCCATTCTGTTGGGAGAGGTAGCTTGAAGAAACAGAGCAGAGAAAGCAAAATAGTAATAAGAAGAAATCAAATTAACTCGCCCTGCCTGTTTTTCTGAATCTCTTCATGCTGATAGAATTTAGCCTACCTGAAAGTGCTGTTCTCTTCCTTGTAACAGATACCTCCCAGCCCCAAGGTAATATTACATTAATTTACATTTCCTTTTTTTTGTTTGTTTTTTTTTTGTCTCTGTGTTCACAGCCATGTGATGACTTCCCTCACCTATCAAAGTTGTCAATTACCCGAGCAGGAATTTATACATGAGTAAGATACCTCTTGAGCCCTTTTGTCTCCAGGCTAAACAGATCTAGTTGTTTCAGCCTATCCTCATGCTACAGGCAATCCAGTCTCTTGGTAGTGATCAGCAAAGATTATTATCTTTGTGGTCCTTCATTGGACAGTCTCTGGTCCATGTCTTGAACTGGAAAAACAAGGACTGAGAACTGTACTCCAAAAGTTTTTCACAAGTCCTGAACAGAGGGAAGGGTCACATTCCTCAGCCTGTAAGAAACACTTTTCTTTATGCAGCCTAGGAGGCTGCTGGCCAAAAAGTTAGACATTCAACCTGGTGCCCACCAGGATCACTAGGTCTTTTTCTGCAAAGCCCTCACCAGATATTGTCACCTTGAGATATATCTGTCATTTACTTTTGTTGAAGTTTGTGAGATTCCTCTTTGCCTGTTGAGATCCCTTTCAATGGCAGCACAATGATCTGATCTAACCAAAATTCCCACTTTTGTATCTTTTGGAAATTCATTTTGGGTGCAAGATATCCCATTATTAGTATCATTAATTAAGTAAAAAAGTATTGGTCCAGCCTTGACCCCTAGGGCACAACATTAGTGACTGCCCTCCAGCTGAACTTTGCTCCACTAATGGATCCACTTTTGATCTTGGCAGTTCAGGCAGCTTACAAATAATTTCACTGTCGCTTTAGTGAGTGTGGAATTCAACAGTTTGTCAATGAAATATTATGACATTGTGGAAAACCTTGCTGCAGTCAGGTTATACAGCATCTACCATTCTGCCCTCATCCACCTTGCCAGCCATTTCATCATAGAAGGTGATTATCAGGTTGATTAGGCATGCTTTCCCCTTCATAAATCCATACTGACAACACCCAAGAGCCACGGTCTCATTTTAGTAAATGATTCCAGGATTATTTGCTTCACCACCTTCCTGGGAATGAGGTGAGACTCTTTAGTTCAGTAGAGGATCCCCAGATCCTCCTTCATACCCTTCTTGAAGATGACAATGATCATTACTTTCCTCCAAGCCTCAAGAGCCTCCTCCACTTGCCATGACCTTTAGCAACTGAGAGTGGCTTTGCAGTGCCAGCTCCCTCAGCAGGCATGGTTGTATCATATTGGGTCCCACAGATTATGTCTGTCCAGCTTTGGTTTTTTTCAATGCTGCTTAGCCTTTGACAGGGAGCTATGATTTTTCACAAAGTCACAACCCCAAAAATGTTCATACAACCCTTTGCTTGCACAGCGTGACTGTGACCAGCCATAATTTCCACTTTATCAAGAATGACAGAAAAGGAACGCATAAACAGCAGCTGCCACTTTTGTCAGTATCATACCCCACGTGTTTTCATATGCATTTTTAGTTGGCGAGTTTCCATTTGTTTAAACTGTCATGTCCACTTGCTCTCTGAGCAGCCTCTGATGGTTCACATTTTTGCCTTCAGATCAAGAAGTGCTCATGTCTGAAAATATAAAGAATTTTCCATACACACATATATGCAAGTAAGTTCACAAATATTTATAAAATTCAATAGTTAGATATAGATAAACTTGAGATATGTTTATATATATACACATTTGTTTTTGTATATACTTATATATAGATACAAAAAGTAATTATATGGACTAATAAAGGTGCATGTACAAAACATTCTGAAGTAAAAGTTAATGAGAAAAATAATTAAAGCAAATACATAAGCACAAAGTAATTAAACAAAGTCAAAAATATTGGGCACTCCCATGTTACAAGGCTAATGAGCTATTCCAAATGATTCC
>NW_005054490.1:158525-166071 GCF_000277835.1 Geospiza fortis | reverse complement strand
CTTACTGAAATCAGTTTCTTGATGAAGTGCTCCCAACAACAATCCTTGAGACCAGGTGGGTTGACATTACAGAAGGTCTACTTAACCTTGCATTTAATTTCTTTGTGTACACCATTGCTGTGTTTCTACCCAGAAAGCAACTAAATACTGCACAGCTGCTCACTTATTCAATCCCTGACCAGTAGGGAGGGGAATTAGGAAAAAAACCCCAACTTCTTGGTTTGAGATAAGAACAGTTTAATAATTGAAACAAAATAATAATAATAATAATAATAATAATAACAATAACAATAATAATAATGATATATACTGGACATGACATGCTATGGTATGGAGTATCCCTTTGGCCATGCTTCTTTTTGGTCACCTTTTCTAGCAATGCTCTCTCTTCTTGGCTTATTTTGCACTTGCTCACTGGCAGATCGTGTGATACTGAAAAATCCTTGATTTAGGGTAAGCACTACTCAGCAACAAGCAAAACTCCAGTGTGTTATCATCATTATTCTCATGTCACATTCAAAACACTGCACTATACCAGATACTAAGAAGAAAATTAACTCTATCCCAGCAGAAAAGAGGGCAATCATATGCACATTATGTCAGCCCAGCTTCTGAGACGCTGAAAGGAGGAATTCCCTAAGCTGAGAAGGTCTCAGGGTCATAAACAGATGCAGAAGTGAGTGCTGCTGTGTGTCTAGGGCTTTGAGAGTTTACTGTGCTTCAATGCAAACTCTGAACCTGATAAGGGCAACAGGCCCTCTTGGAGGCTTCTGTGATCCCTTCTGATGGTATAGAATGAAAAGCAGACAGTCTCTAATGAAACCCTAATAAAACCAGACTAAAAACTCTCTGTGAAAAATGATTAGTGGGTTTTATCTGAATCAAACATTTATCTAAATCTTTAAAAAACATAGATCTTTAAAATGGTTTTTAAACTGAAAAAAAACCCCACTACCACCAAAAAAACCAAACAATCAAGCAAAACAAAACCTGGAAGTAACAATGAATTTTCCATACAGAGAGAAGTTTCAGCTAAATCTCTGATAGTTACAGAGCATTAACTGCCCAAAACACAATTTTCAAGGCAGCTGCAAGCATTCTTTCAGTTTGACAATCATCATAATTTAAAAAGTATTTATAAGCAAATTCTTGCATGTTTTTTGAAAAATACAGCACAATTTGTGGTTCCTAATGGTTTTTTCACTGTATTTCAACAAATGCTGACATTTAGAAAGCTCTTTTTTTGTAAAGTTTATTCTATTACAAACCACATACTGTGGTTTCAAACATGGTTTTTTTTGCATTAGATAGATTTATCATTGCAGCTATTTAGTTTTTCTATAAATCAGACCCACAAAATATAACAAGATCTAAGGTGTACAGTTTACATTATATGGTAGCTATGGTGTGCAAGAAGCCCATGCTGTGTCAATGAGAGATAATATCCCTACACACTGTGCAGAAAGATGGATCCCCTGAAGTCTGAACTGCTAGGTTTACATGGGACAGCAATCATGATGCTGTGGAATATTAACAAGATAAAACAGCAATTGGACATCTGATTCTCCAAAAGTAGGAAACCTAAACAGAATCAGTGGGAAATGAGCTAGGAGAGAAGCAGGGAATGTGTGCTTTGTTCTCATATGGCAGACAACAGTTCTCACAGCCCAGAGTAATACGTGACTTGCAAAACAGTCTAAATTGTTCTTTCACTTGTCTGGTGCTAAAACTTCTAGCCATTTGTTGAGTTAAAATCACTGATGTTTTAAAAAATATAAAAACTCTGTTAAGTCATTGGTGAACACAATTATATCACAAAGAAAATGTAAATATTTTAGTGCACTATTTTCCAGACTGAAAATTAAAGGTATAACAATAGCTATTGTCAGATAAATTTAATTTTTACCCTTAATACCTTTTACATTTACTCTGTTTATTTCATCTTCCTTATTTATCTAAGAGATATCATCTAACCATTGAGAAATGAAGATATTTATGTGAATTTATTTCTCTTGGTTCATACTCAAAGGAAAAAAAAATATATATATGCTGAAGAGGAAAAAATATTATATTATTAAAAGTTCAAATTTTGGCCTTGTTCCAAAAATATTCTTCAAGAGAAACAATGTATCAAAATAGGTAAATAGTTATGAATTTAAATATTTAAGAACTCCACACATCTGCAACATGATAAACAACTATCAAATTGGAAAAATAAATATATTGCCTTGTGTCTTTTCCCTCCATGACCTCTTTTCAAAACCTGGTATAAGTACCTCTGTTTAAAAATAGAAAAAATAGCATCAGTGAATCTTCATTTCATGATATAATTTTAAAAAATTCATTTTTCAGGTAAAGCCGATCTGGTTTGATTTTTTTGGGAGGGGTGTTGGTTTGGCTTTTTTTTGTTTTGTTTTTTGTGAGTTTTGTATTTGGTTGTTTTTTTAAATTAAAATAAACCCCAAAACCAAACCAAACAAAACAATAAAAAACTCCAAACAACAACTAAATAAGAAAGATATTAGCTCAGTAATCGACATGTTAACACTTTTGAATAGAGAACCAGTTGCCCACAGTCTGCATATTAGTTTCAGTACCCTTAGAAGATACTTTCCATAAAAGTATACTGCTGGCAGAATATAACCAGGCTAGAAAAAAATAATTCCAGACAGAGCAGCTTTTCTTGCTTGATAGGTGGTGATATACAGACAAAAATTAATCTTCATGTTGCATCAAGTGTTCTGTTTGCTGTAATTTATTCAGTGACATATTTCAGTAAATGCAACAGCAGCTGTAGATGGGATGAGATGCAGTCACCACAGTACTACGGCCCTATTGCTGCTGTAGGGGCTGTGGACACACAGGGCACGGGCCTGGAGACAATGCAGCAGAAGTAAAATGAACTTTCAGTAGCCTTGAGTCCAAGGAAGGAAGGCAATTGTTATCACTGCTAATATTCAAGGTCTGCTCTCTGTCAGGTCTGAGGTAATCTATAGAGCTGTGGTCACAAACACCTGTGTGTCAGTGTGGTGTAGGTATTGTGTAAGCTGCTGGAAAGGATAAAGTGCCTTTTATCAATATATGCATCTGTGCTGTGACAGAAACATATTCCCATTAATAAATTGTTGCTTTTCATGTTTATCTTCTCCTAAATATTAATAATTCAAGCACAGTGAAGCAAACCTAACTGCAGGTGTGCCTAGGAATAAGTTACATACACACTCCCCCAAAGAGATATTGAATCATTTGAAAAACACCAACAAGAGTCACTTTATTTCATAATGTTTAGGGGGTAGGCTTCCTTTATCACTTTAAATTTATGAACAAATTTTAAAAAAATAATGTTATAATATATCAGAAGTTTCCTAGTTGTCTTTTTCTTTATTCTAGATTCCAGGATTTGAGGGGTTATGTGTCTCAAGAGTTTGCTTTTCCTCCTGTTGTCTAGGCCCTGAGTCTGCGTGCTACCTGCACCCTGTTCTACCTGCAACATCATGCTTTTCTGAGTGCTAACACTTTCTAGTCCTTCATCTAATTTCCCCAAGATTATGTTGCTCTTTGTGAAAGAAATAAAAAGGCCAAACCCAAACTATTTATGAATACTTCCTAGGAAAAGCAAAATCAGCCTTAACTTGGAGATTGGAAGTGTTTTGAATAGTGTAAACTCTTACTTATGATAGTGTTTCTGGGTCACTGACCTGCATTGGACACTGCATGTTCAGATATGATTTTATTGTTCATGTCACACAGAAAGCATGGCCTTTAAACTCCTTTCTTTCTACATTATTAACAGACAACTGGGTTTCTGGACTGCTGCTACAAAGCGGGTTTTAGGATAAGAAAGGATAAGAATGGCATCATTGTCTGCTAGCATTGTCTGCTGCTGTCCTTGGAAAAAGACTATCACCCAGAGAGAAGAAAGCCCTACTGATAAAAAGCTTTTTCTCTTTCTCTACACTCAACACCCGAGTAATCAGTTACACTGATATCAACTCAGAAATGCAATTAAAACAATACATTCCTGTAGAATACAAAAGCTCATTACTTATTCCAAGTAAAAAGAGAGAATACAAATGTCATATTTTTGAAAAAAAACTTTCAATGATATTCAAAACAGAAATTATCTACTCATCCTCTGCCCACTCTTATTGGTTTCACTCCAACAATAATTTATAATCTGGCTGGAGAAGAAATGTTAAGCAAACATACATCTATATTTTTCATCATGAGGATGTAGGGACTTATCTCATTACTTGCCTTTACAGACTTCATGATTGATATGCTTGAGATATGTAAACTTAGTTACCTGTACTTCTGAACAGCTATATATATATGTCTTTTAAAGCTCTGACCCAAGGGCAGGAATTTGTTTTCAAATTACTGTAGTGAACAATAATTTTCAAACTAGCCAAAAGCCCAGAAGAAAGCAACAGAAAAAATAATTTATGAGTATTTTCTAGTAAAATGCATTATGTGTCCAAGATGTTTTGCAAGGAGATGATATCTTTTGTCAAACTGATGAAAAAGGAGCAAACAATCCCACAAAACCTTTAGCTGATGAGAGTAGACCTCTTTGAAAAATGCTATTTTCAAAGATTAGCAAATCAATATATACAACAAAAACTATATATACCCATAATATTGCAGGTTTTCTGTTTATTTTTAGCAGAAAAAGTGAAGAATGAGAAGGCTTTTATTTTAATTCTGGTATATGGGTGATGCACTAACAAAGTTTTTTCTCTTAGTAGCAGTTTCTAAGTAAATGTCTCAACACAAATGTAATTTTGATAACCTAAACTCAAGCCTTAGTTTTCTAATTTTGTACAATAAATTCTTCATTCAGTGGGTGATTTCTTAGTCAAAGCTGAAGAACAGTTAGCTAAGTGTTTGGCTGGAGTAAATATTTGACTTTGATGGCTCTATTGACATGTATTGATTCACTCTGGATTTATGGATAAATAAGTTCAATCTCATTACAAACTACAAAATTGTATTCTAAAAAGTTTATTTACACACTCAGGAAAGGGCAAGTGTGGACAAAGTAATGAGTCTCAATTAACTTTGGGCACAAGGCTAACCATTTTACAGATTCTCTGTAAAGTGTTAAGGGTACTGTAAGCTCTGCACCAGATTTAGGAAGCATCTGTTTTTCTTCAAAGGTTATTCAGAAAGTCCAAATTGAAAAGTGTCATAAACTGTCATAACCCTAGATGCTTAAATTTAAATGATACATTTTTTTTCAGATAATAAAAATTATTGGCTGTGGGAATCCTTTGATGCTGTCACTCTGTCTTCCACCTGGATGTTTACTGGATGTTTGCAAGTACAGATACTTATCTCTGAACCTGTCACTTTATTTTCTATATGTACTAACATTGTAGTTCAAGCTCTGAAATAAAGGCTATTTACTATGAAAGCCATTCAATCCAAATAATATGTCTTAAGCCATGAGGAAATTTTTTGACAATGTAAAAAGAGCTCTGACTTTGAGAATGAACCCTGTAAGATATGGGGGAAAAAAAGGCATTAGTAATGGAAGACACTTGCTAGATCATTTAGATACACTTTTCTCAGTTAAATATTGTTCCCAGTGGTTTAAACTGTGTGTAGTTTTAAATATCTTATGCAGACATTGCAGCAATGAATAATCCAAATATTTAAATATTATTAATATTTTGGGAAGATCGTCTCTGCTAATCATATACTATCATTATCCCAGACACAATTTACAGAACTTAAACTGGAAAAAAAGAAGTTTTCTTTCTTTTCAGGTGCTTTTTGCCACTGAGGAGCAGATATATGCTGTATTCCCTCTGCATGTCATTAAATTACACACACATTGTCTTTGGAATGACCAAGGGAATACACTTCATCTACATTCTATAGTCATGGAAAATTTTAATTACTTTGCTCCTCTTAATATATTTTTATTACTTTCATAAGGATCAAAGAGCATCCTCTGTTGGCTAGTACAACACCTGATTCTGTTGTGCTTCTCACTTACTATTGCCTTGTGAATAGGGTAACTAACAGAGTTATGAAAGGGTGTGGGTTCAATTCCTGTAGAGGATTTGCTTTCATTAAAATTTCTTTTATTAACATCTACCTTCTTCTTACTGGGATGTGACTAAATTAATTTTTAAGTTTAAATTATTTTTCTCATATTTCTAATTGGTTAAAATCCAGGAGCCTGGGAGCATGAAAACAGTAAGGCAGACATTAGAATAACAAAAGAGATGTCTAGGCAAACTTTTCTAGTTTTATACAAGATATAGCCCTATTATTTTGAAAGAGAGCCCTTTAAATTCTGACTTAAACTTCTAAAGGAAGATTATAATTTGATCTGCAGTTTGAGCCGAGCAAGATTTGGGTTCTCTCTTGTGATTAAGGATGGTATTAATGATGGCAAATAGAGCAGCTGTCAAGGAATATCTTTCTTGTCTGAGATAGAGCATGCCTTGTACTGGATAACAGAGATCAGCACTTTTCTGTGAGTTCAAGATAAAATGTAGGTGAGGATTACCTTAAGCCATTGTGAATTAGTTCTGAATTATCAAGGTCAGTCATGATTATCTGGTGGGTTTCATTGTGATTATTCTTTTCTACATAGGCCTAGCTATTACTGATTTCAATGTTCCCTTCCAGGCCAAGAGTCAAAGTCTTGAAAAGGCCTCTCAGGTGGCAGCATTTACCTACTCTTACATGAGTAAATATGTTGTATCATCATCTCTCACACAAGACAGAGTATCATCATTTCAGAAACAAAGTATCATTCAAATTGCTTCGCCTCAAAAATAATATTGTAGAATCAAAAAGATTCAGAGAAAAGGTGACAAAACTTAATGCAATTACTTTCATTTACTTAAAATACAGTCAAACTGCAAAACTCCTTACCATAGGATGCCTTAGATGTCTAAAAAAAATATATACATTCAAAGAGAAATTGAATACATTATTAGATGGCAAGGTCAAAAATACTTACCAAACATACGGGAACTTACAGGACCTAGGGATCGAGTTGTATGTGAGTTGAGGCTTTTGGTATTTGATATAATTTTGATATGGTCCAAGTCCATGACCTTGACTCAAACATGAAAATTGCCAAGTTGTGAAAAAGGACTGTGAAAAAGTACATAGCATAGAGCTATGTAAGATGAAAGAGATAAGATTGCTGATACAGGGATAGTTCAAGGGTAGGAGAGGAAAAACACTGATAGGAAAATATATGAAATCCTAAGGAAGAAAACCCCCAAGCAGTGAGTCAGAAGACAGCAGCTCAGCAATGCATATCAGCCCATTCAAAGGTGCAATGGAGGCCGACCTGCCTGACCTCCCTGACAGCTGAGAAGTCTGCAAAGACCCTTCAGCTGCTTTGTTGGAGATGTGAACACATTGTTGGTTAGCTGAGTAACTCCTTTGACCTAAGTATCCATCATGTGTGTTACTCTTTGATATCTACCTTATACTTCCAACTTGTGTTTAAACAAACTTTGTGGAATCTCTGTATGAAGTGAAGGTGCACAGGAAAGATGATTAAGAGGGGGAG
>NW_005054490.1:134254-158478 GCF_000277835.1 Geospiza fortis | reverse complement strand
TTTTGGATGTTGACTTTCCTCATGTACTCATTAATTCACAACAACTGCTGTCAGTACAAAAAAAAAAGGAAAACAAATAAACAAAACACTTCTCTTAATTTTAAATTTCACTTATCTAGACTGTTATAGGACCTGTTTCATGTCCACCTCAGTTGTAATAGAAAATTTTGCCTCATTTATAATTAACATAATTAGTCTTCTCTCTATCCTAATAAATGCCATGAGTTCAGAATCTGACATGTTCCAATGCATATTGATGTTAATTTTCACCTCATTGCCTACAATAGGATGCAATTATTTTGCAATTGAAAATACAGTTTGAAAAAGCAATATCTATTGAATTATTTGAACCCTAACTCTAAAGTAATTTCATAGCCTGTTTTTCTTTTAATGACAGGAATTGTTCTTATCAGTAAAATATTTCAAGATGCTTTTTTTTTATTTTAGCAGCTACTTTTGATCATCACATGCAGTATTACAGAATCCTTCGAGAAACATAGCAAATAACTTGTTTCTGAGAAGTCTCATTTCATGTTTAGATCAATATTCATTAGATTATGTTCTTTTTTATCTATTTAGATATTACAACTGGGACATATTCTGAGAAAAAGGAGTCTACTGTCATATGTGTATTGTATTTGAAATACATTGGCAATTCTGATAATACTTGGAGCAGTATTTTAGCATGAGATATTGACAAGTGTATGTATTAGCATTTCCCCTTCATACTAGCACAATTATTCAGAACACCTTCATTAATATATGTTAACTAATTCTGAGATTTGGAGGGTAATTGTTACTCTATTACCTATTGCCTCTTTTTTTTTTAAATAGAGGTACCTATAATAATTACATGAGCAAGTATTGGCTGCTCAACTGTGTCATGTCCCATCCTTAAAGTTGGTTCAAAGAGAGTTCTGCAAGATTTGATGAACTTATGTGAGTTTTAACCTTGATGAACCATGCTCCATACTATAGTGTTAGACATATCAATACGATTATTGATTCTCATTATCACTGATGGTTTTATAATGGTTATTCAGAAAATCTCTTTGGCCTTTGACACAGCAATGGAAATCAACCCCTACTTCACTGTTCTCAAATTTACATTACTTCAGGACAGAATGCTCCACTGTAAGCAGCAGTAAATCACTGAGTTTTAAGAATATGCTAGTCTGAAGATTCCCTACTGATCACAAAAGCACTTGAGGTTCACTAGTGATCTTGATTACTGATTTATACTAAATCCTCAATAATTGCTTATATTTCCAGGGTCAGATGTGTGAGATGAATTCTGCTTTTCTTAGCTCAGTTTTCTTTCCACTCACATAATTTTATTTTTTGTATGGAATATAGAGTTTCAATTAACCACAGTTTTAGCTTTAGGCTTTATCTCTCCAACAATCTAAATAATTAAAGATTTAGCAACTCTCCTTGGAGAGTTTCAGCTGGGATAGAGTTAATTTTCTACTTCATAGCTGCTACAGTGCTGTGTTTTGGATTTAGTATGAGAATTATAAAACACCGATGTGTTTGCTGTTCCTGAGCAGTGCTCAAGGGCTTAATTCAAGGGCTTTTCAGTTTCCCATGCTCTGCTGGTGAACAGGTACGCAAGAAGTTGTGAGAGAGCATTATAAGGACATTACCTGAACTGGCCAAATGGATATTCTGTAACATGAATGCCCAGTATATAAACTGGGGGGAGGTTGGTTAGAAGGGCAAATCATTGCTTGGGGACAGCTTTGGGATTGGTTTCAGCAGATAGGGAGTAAATATATTGTAAACCATTTGTTTTTCCTTGGGGTTTTATTCCTCTTCTCTGCTCTTTGTTTTAATACTATTACTACTACTATGTCCATCACCAATAATAATAATATTATTATTATTATATTTATTATTATCTCCATTTCAATTATTAAACTCTTCGTACCTCAACCCATCCCACCAGGGGACCAGTGAGCAAACATCTGCATGGTATTTAGTTTTATCTGGGGTCAAACCATTACACAAATTCAGAAGTGCAATTGTGATTTCACTGTCTTCTGCAATCTGTATCTGTTAATTCAGAAAGACTTTTTCATTTTATTCTGAGGAATGGAAAACAGTGGATTTGAAGCCAGCAGAGTCCAGGCAAGAGTTAATAAACTGTATTGTAATAATAAACTCATTTGGAATACAATTTACTGCTTTTCACAAGCAAGTTCACTGTAGAAATTCACTGACTTGTAAGAGGAAAACTAAGCTACTCAAAGAAGCCACTTCTGTTGATTATCTTTTAATATTTTTACTTGACCTTTTCTGTGATTCTCTAACTTACATGTTTAATATGAAATGTACTCCTCCCATTTCAAATTTTTTGAGGTTTGATTCCTAATTTATCTTTAGGTTACTCATTCCTTCTTTTACTTTATTTTGGCTTTGTCAGATCTTGGGTTCTTAAGCCTCCTTATAAGTGTGTTTAAATTTCTGAATATTTTAGCACAAGGTAATTTCATTTCTGGGTTGGTTAGAAGAGCTCTTAAATCTTCCCCGTTTTATTTTTTTTTTTCCATTTTATGTTCTTAATCCTCTAGAACTTTGTCTATAGAGTGTTCTGTGTGAACCAGATTTTCAAGGTGCTATTTTTCTTTTCCATTATTACCTAGTGAAGCCCAAAGTTGTTCTGCATCCAGGACTCTCACCTGTGGCATGAATGATCCACTTGTAATTCAGCTTTACCTGATTATACAGGATTCAATATCAATCTCATGGGTTCCAGGTATGTATCATCTCTCAGATTATTAATATCTCTTGTCTTGACACTGTTGAATTTTCTCTAAACAAGTTTTTGATGATTTAGAAAAAGTAATCAAGTAATTTAACAGCCAGCTTGGAAAAATCATATTAAAACCCTCAACAACATTGTAATGAGTGGGCTATTGCCAATATAAACATTTACATAAAATCATCCTTTCAAAAGATTTAATACTTCACATCTTCTAATATTACACCTAGTTCATGAGTGCAGGGATTCTTTTTAACATTAATATAATTAATAATATTGACATTACTACTAATAATATAGATATTATTTACAGTATTCTGAATTTCCTTAAGGAATTCTGAAATGAAACAGGTTACATAACCGATTCTGTCTATTTTGGAGGTATAGAAATAAAAAAAGATAAAGAAGGTCTAGAAAGCAGGAAAATAAGACTGTATAATTGCTGATAATGGACTTCTGACAAAGGTCTGAGTTTCATGGGTGAGTTACAACACAAAGTTAAAAGTTGGCAAGCTGAGAAATTAAGATATGGATCAAACTCACATATATTCATGTATCACATACTCAGATTTTGAGGTGACACAAAATAGTAAAGTGATACAGTATTGAGATTTATGTTAGATAATTATGGTATGTGACATTAAGGATTAAGTAAAATGCAATTCTACCTGTTGGTACAGCTGTAAACACAAAATAACATCTGAGATACTGACAGTTGAGGTGTTTTCACTACATAAATATTGTACATAAATAGAGAGAACATTTTATTTTAATCTAATTTACAACACAGAAGCTGAGAAAATTGCACTTTAAGAATATAATACTCTATAACATATAATTCCCTGTGGTTTTCAGTGGAAAGTGCCTATCATATCAGAAAAGTAATAAAAAGCTGAACTTTCTTTACCTACTAGCACATTATTATTTCTATAATGTTTAAGTGATCACAATGCTGATTGACACAATCCAGAAAGAATGTTTAATGATAAAATCATAACCTGAAATGAACAAAACAATGAGATCAAAACTGTAGAAAATAAAATTTGAAATAAGATATTGTCTCCTATAACAAATCCTATTTTAAATCAAAGTTACATGATTAATATTTCAATACAGTTTATTTATCTCACAACTTTCATTTTCACTGATTAGAATTCTATCTGTTGTCATTTACAGTGAATAGTGAAACGGTATAGAGTTACTTGAGCATTGGGAATTGTTGGAGAGTCGAGTCAGTTATCTCATGGGAATAGTAACACACCACAAGGAAAATATGAAAATGAGCACTCACATGTCATGCTACTAAATAGCCAACCCCACTTTGTTGCAGCTGCATAATAGTGTTTTGGACACAGTCCACTCATCTCCCTCTGTAAATGACTGAGAGATGCAGCTGCTGTCCAACGTGTTTTCTACTGGGACCATTTGTATATCAGGCCACACAGTAGGAAATTAAGCAAATAACTGTCATAGGAAGTGGGACAGGTTTAATCAGGTTATGCTAAAATCTTTATTTGTTTTGTTAGTTTTTCTTTATATATAATTTACTTTGTAGCTTTTGCTGTTAACATATTTTTAACTACCCTTTCTGCCCTTCAAAATCTTCCCCGTTTTATACCAAGCAGACAGAATTCTAACCAAGCAGTAGCCATACAAATTATCTCCCTATAGTGGCGAACAACATCACTGTATTCCTTCTGCCCTGCCTATCCCTGCTTCCAATGTCCATACAGTTTCCTTTTCCACCGAAGTTCAAGAAGATCCTTACTCAGCCAAGCTGGGCTTCTGCCCCTTTTCATTGACCTCTGACACTTTGGGATTGTCTTCTCCCACAGTCCTAACAGATGTCTCTTAAAAAGTTACTAGCATTTATAGACACCAATAACTTCAAAGGTAGATTACCAGGGACCTTACACACTAGTTCCTTTAGCAGCCCAAAATCTTCTCTGCCCATACTCAGGGCAAAAGTTTTGCCAACAGCTTTTCTCCTCTCACCCATGATTTCAAACTCAACTACTTCATGATCATTGTGACCAAGGTATCCACCCATCCTAACCCATGAGTCCCTCTCTGTTTGCAAACAATAAATCTAGGACAAATCCTTTCCAGCTGGCTCTCTCAGTAACTGCACTAAAAAGTTATTTTCAACATATTTCGGGAATTTCTGGGACCTGCTTGTAATGAATGTATGATATTCCCAGTTAACATCTGGGACATAAAAGTCACCCATAGGGGCAAGAACCAGGTAGACTTTATTGTCTTTTCACTTTATCCTTACACAAAGTCTCTCAGCTGTCATCAGCAGTTGCAAGCCCCACACAATCAAATCCCTCCCTTGAATTCTGCACCACCTCCCTGGTTTGTCTGCCTTCCCTGTCCCTCCTGAGGAGCCTGTGACTGTCCATCACAGCACACCAGCTGCAGAACTCATCCCATCTGCTTTTGCTTATGTCAATGGTGTCATAGCTCTGAGGGTGGATCAAAGCTTCTAGTTCCTCCTGTGCATTAATTCATAATATTTTATATAGAAGAATCCGGTATAATATATGTAATATATACTCTATTATACATAAAAATGGAATAATATGTTATCTTAAGAAACTAATATATACATTTTATATAGAAAATTGTTTTATCAATTTATATGTTTTTATATTAACATAGAATAAATATAAACAAAGAAAATATTTGATAATTAATAAAATACTTTAAAATATATTAAACATATCAGTACATTACTAGAATTCCCCCCCATGGCATGGGCTTTGGGTCTAGATAATTTTAAGTTTCCTTTCAACCCAAGTCATTCTATGATACTATGAACAATAATAACTACTTAATTATTGATATAATGTAGTATACATTATTTTCTGTAATAGATAATGAATACTATATATTAAATACTATATATTATTCTATTATGTTACAATTTTTCTGAAGTCACAATGCTTTAAACTTTGTGCTTTCAGACTATGTAAAGTATTTCTGAAACTTGAAGTTAAACACATATGTAGGGACTTTTCTGTGGAGCACAGCCAGTGCTACTCATCAGATTAAAGTAAACTGCTTTTCTCAAATCAGACATGTCTGAGGTTTTCCAGGGAACAAGCCACTGACTGGTGGTTAAAAAGTCACTTCAAAAAACTGAAAGCTTTTGTTGCTAACTTGTGAGAGTGAAAATGGCATCCATCAAAATAAATTCTTGTGAATTTTGTTATTTTTAATAAAAATGCACATTTTAAAATCTTAAATTTATGTATAAAATATCGCCTTATGAATTTAACCTAAATATATCATATTATTTAGATATCTCCCAAAGTTTATCTCATTTATAAACTGAAATTTTTCAAGAAGGATTTTTTAGTGTGAACATTCTCATTCCTGAAATAAGTTGTACCCATTTTCTAGATATTCTGACAATACAAGTCAGAGTTTTGCTTATTAAAGTGGATTACAGTCTTTGCAATGATGGACTTATTTAGTTACAAACACACCAGCCAAATTATCCTTTTGTCCATTGAAAATTACCGTAGTAAGTGATTGTCTCTGAAAATTACTGTAGTAAGTGATTCTCTCTGACAGTAGAGATAAAAAAATAACTCAGACTAGATTTGATCATTTACTGACACCCTAGGTAATTTCCTACTCATGACACTAAGCAGATGTTTTTGCTATGTAACTCAAAGTGTGTGTGATAAATATTTTCTTTCTCTCTTAATCAGGAGCAGATTTGGATGTGTAGAAGTCCATGCACTCCCAAAAGAGCCCAAAGAGCAGCTGTACTGATGCAGTGTAGCTTTGAAGTGGCATTCTCAGAAGTACTGGAAATGATAGGTTGCTTTAGTGGACCTTATTCATTTCACAGAATTTCTCTTTCAATCCTGTCTCATACTAGAGTCAACAATGTGGTGGGGATACTGTATCTATATGCAAACTCAGTTCAGTGAAAGGAGTGAATCCTTATCTGAATAGGCAAGTAAAAATTGAAACAGTTCTTAGGCATAATTCCTGTCTTCTCTGGTGATTAAATAACAAAAAGACTGTAGTAAAAGAACAGTGCCAGTAGCAATGAAACTATTATACAAATACCAAAAAAAAGAAGATTAAATAAAATATAAGCAGAAAAGCTGACATATTTGTTAGGAAAAGTGGAGAAGAATGTAAAGGAAGAAATTGTAAGATATCTATGTAAGACAATCCCATAACTAATAATGCATTTTTTAAGGACAGAGGTATTTTTACAATGATTCAATGAGTACAAAAAAATAAGACCCATAACGTCTTGAATTAATAATAAAGGTTTCCCTGCAGCATTTGCGATACCGTTATATGTATAATTTGTACATAGTAAATGCTTTAGATACTAAGTTTTTTACTTTAACCATTTGCTTGGGAAAAACCGATTTTACAACTGAGCACTTCAGTACTAAATAACTTTCATCAACCTCACGTGAATCAAGGACACTTAATGTACCTTTTGGATATGTTACTCATTCTAGTCAGACTCTAAAAATGGTTTATTCATCTTACATGAAACCATTTAGGACTAACATGCATAGAGAAGAGCTGGAAACAAATCCTTCCTTCTTCCTATATCACTCTTTTTCCATGTTAAAGAGTACGAGGCTGACACTTGCATTTGGCAAGTCTGGCACTCTCATCTGCACACTCAACCAATTTTGGAATGAAAGATGGAGTTCCAATTCCTACCTCAGAGCCAGTTTACTCTCACTTTTGTGAAGAAGCTGCTTGATTCTCCAAAAACAGCAAAGAGAAATCAGTTAAAACTTGGAGAAGCTAACCATCTTTTCTAAATCTAAGTATTATTTATGAACATAAAAAATAGATAAATTTGTGCTACCTCATTACTTAATTATTTATAATCAAATATTTTAACTTTTTCATGAAGATATGATACTGTAATAAGGGTGAACACGGAAATACATATGACTTGAATATAAAAATCTGGTTGGCTAAAAACAGCATCAGAAAATAAAAAAATTGTATAAAAATGTCTTATTGAAATTGTTATGAAACTGCATAATGTGAGGCAAGGAAGAGGTCACACAGTGCCTGAAAGAAAAAAATGACTGAAACAGCTGGGAATCAGCTATTGTACACTTCTTTCATGTCGCAATTGGTGGGAAAATATGCAGCTTTTTAATATGATGTTAAAAAAAAGATAAATATATGTTTTATAAACACTTATCAGGAAGAGCATCTTTCTCCTTGGTGTCAGTGGAAAACTCAAAGCATCTTGACTGAAAAGAGTAAGCAGAATATTAGATAAGCTTCTGTCAAGTCTCTGGACAAAGGTATCAGTCATTCATCACTTTTTATAATGTCAATTTAGAAAATTAAACTACTTGCAGAAAGTTAAGACTCTTGAGCCAAGTCATTCACAAACTGTCTGAACTCTCACAAGATAATAGTAAAATTTATTGAAATACTATTATATTAACTATGTGTTGCACTTATAAAATAACCACATTTAGTCTCTTATCTGGAATAGTAATATTAAAAAAAAATTGTTATTCCATTCTTGCCATTATCAGCTATCTTTGCCTTTCTAAGAACCACAAATGCTTTTCATGATCAAGTTCTCCACCTTCATTTTTTTTTCTCCTATCTACACGATTTCTCTACTCTTGCATTCTTAATTTTCTGTATCACAAGGCTCATCAGAAAGGCACTGCATACAATTATCAGACTTGTGACATTTTTCCATCAATATTCAAGTAGGTAGTATCATTTATTATCAGCGTGTCCTAATTCTGGTACTTAATTAAAAAATCAAGAAGAAGGGACCTTTTTGGTTTCTGTTCATGCTGCTCTCAGATGTGTTGGGAGGGTCATGGCAGTCATATGTTAGAGGCATGGGTGATCCTAGACCTGCACATGGTCCAGAGGCAGCACAGCATACCCCTCCTCTGGAGCTGAAAGCCCAGGATGTCACAGCACAGCAAATACAGGCACAAAACTTGCTCTGCTTTTCCTCACTACATCAAACACCATTTATATTCTATGTTGTTGTCAGAGAAAAAAATGTGTGAGCAGGATATCTCCAGGCAAAGGAAAGGGGAGGTTTAAGGCAGAATCTCATGAAGCACTCCTCTCAGGTGTAGTTTATCATCACAATGCAGCTTGCTCTTACCCAGCCTTTAAAAGCGTGGTTGAAGGTGTATGACCTGTAACAAACCAGCGTCACTTCAGTGGGATTCACAGAGTAAGAGGTTTGCTGTTGCAGCAAAGGGCAAACCCAGGAGAAGTGAAAGATACATTCATTATACTAGACACTGAGCAGTACTGGAGGCAATAAAATACAATTCTTTCTAGGAACAACATGTCCTAAACAAACCAGATATACATAGGTTAAACATGGAAACAGAAGCAAAATTTTCCTATAGCAAATTTTAAAAAGTCCCAACAAACTAACACGCACAAAATAGATGGGACTTGTTTTTTTTGGTTTTTTTTTTTTTTTTTTGAAAGAGGGGTACATTTGCTTCCTTTCAAACAGAATTTCTGATGTCCTTCCTACCATACACCGCCATCAAAGATTACATGTCTTTGTAATAGGGTGAGGAAAAACAGATCAAACTAGAAGACCTAAATCCTCTATATTATGAAATCAGGGGAAATATGATGAAGGATAACGTTCCACCTTTTACCAAATCTTCAGAAAAAAACATCCCTTAAAGCATGAATGAGTACTCAAGGCAAAACTGAAACTAATTAACATCTCTGACCATTTTAAGAGGAATTTTGACTGAATAGTGTTCAGTATTTTGATATGATTTTTCAGAAGACTGATGCAAATCCCCAAAAATTGAAAATAAGCTCTTTGGAAGGTTGTATCTTGCTTTACACACAGTATGAGAACAGACCATAAAACCACTTATATTTTAAATGAAATTTAAAGGAGAAAATAAGATAGCATCCTTCAAAGACAACATTCACAAAAAGAAAATTATTGTGTTTGTATACTTAATTCAAAAGTATAATATCAGATTGGTAATTGCTTAAGTACATATTAATAGGAGTGAAGGGTACATGTCATGGAGAAAATAGCTATAATTGTCAAAATTGTGTAATACTAGCTTAATGGATTTTTGTGTAATGAAAAGTTTCAATCTGTTAAGAATCCAGTTGGGATTAACAAAAATGCTAAAAAATAAAACGTGATGCAAGCTGTTACAGAGAATTTTATTTAATGACAAGTTAAACATATTTATTCAGTATTGTATTAGTTCAAATGACATCACAGCCACTAGGGATCTTTACTAATTTTCTGTACAGCTTACAGTATAGACTGCTGCAGAATATTTCCATGATAATGATAAATTAAATCAACCTCTACGTAAAAATAGCATTACATTCCTCTATGCTACATCTAACCCCAAGATTAGAAAAACATCAGTGTCAGGGATCTAAAAAGATAAATATATAAATATTTCCTTCCCTTCCCTTCCCCAAACAAACGCCAGTTAGTCCCCAAAGACAATCAAGCTGATTTTTATCAAGAATACTTTCATTATCTGAACAATCTTTCAGCTATTCAAAACATGAAGTTCATGTACACCATAATTTAACACAAGTTAGTATAAATAACCACTTCAATAAAAATATTTAATAAATAATTTATGGATTAAAGAAACACTTTAGAGATCTGGGAGTGGGAAAGAAACATCAGGTTAAACCTGAACCAAAGTAGTCTTTTACACAAAGAAGTGCTATATTGGCAAAAAAATGGAATAATACATTTTACAGTATAGAGGTTAGAATAGAGATAATGAAAGATTCACAGAACTAGAGAGGGGAAGGTGGCTTAGACTATTGCCAGTGAAGGTAAACAGCACATGGGAAGGGTTTGTCAAAGGAATAAGTGCAAATGACAATGTTAAAAGTGGAGAAGAGATTGAGAGAATGGAGATGTGTGACCCATGGAGTAAGTGGAGGACCATGCACTAGACTGTGCAGATTAGCACTGCTCAGGAAAAAAGTTAAAAGAAATGTGCTTTGAGGTGCCTATATTCTAGATGTCTACAGTGATGCAACCAGAAAAGGCTGAAACTGAACAAGATATCTGAGGTAGCTGGAAGGAGAAAATTAATCAACCAAGGTGGTTTTGAAATTAAAAATGGTTAATGGGTTGAAACCCTAATACTGTGGGCATTAAATGCACTTAGAGACTCATGAACTAGAAATAACTTAGAATTTTCCTAAACAGTGAATGAATTTGGGAATACTAATGCAATTTTTAAGCAGTTTACTTTGGAGATCCTCTAAAATCTTAAAAGGTGTTTCAGATCATTGGTTTCATTATTTTAAGGAAAAATAGTAAAATTTTCTATTTTACCAGTGTAACTTGAAATTCTAATAGCATTTGTGCCAAGAACCATGGGGTTTGGGAGACATGAAAGTTAAATTTCAGCTCATCTTGTTGTTGAAGTGGTGTGGCTGATTATCAGGGGTGGGGGTATGTGCACACATCTGCTTCACTCAGGCCATTCATTCCCCATGTGGTCCACAAATTCATTAGTTACTAATCTGCACAGACAAGATAGGAATGATGAGTGATGGACTGCCTCATGAGGACGCTGAAATGCTGGCTTCCTTGCAACAAAGCATTGGATTAGCTGGCATAAGAGCCCTCCAGGTAGGAATTCTGGACTGACTTGAAGATTTCCTCAGGCCAGACCTGCATTGCCTACACTGAATTATATATTTCAGTGTGTTGATTTAAATTCTGTGGAAAAAACTGGACTTTCTTAGGACTTCTTGAAAGGTTATTGCTGCAGGTTATTGTTGTAGACCAAATCCTACATAGATAAGTCCTTTATGGAATAGAAAATGGTCGAGGAAGACAAGCTTTTGCATACAATTACCATAGTTAACTTGTTTGTGTGTGGTTTAAGTCAGGAGCAGTGGGACAGATTGTGTCTGAGCTGGAGCGCTCGTAGGAGCACAACCCAGCTGGTTATGAGAACTTGAGAACTGGGCAGAGCAGCAGATGGGGAATCTCACCCAATCCAGCTGAACACACCACGGTAAGAACCCTTGCAAACGAAATTTTCACCATCTAGACAGTGACTGAGAATTTAGCTCAGAGTATTCAATTACTTGTATAAGCACTCCCCTACAGCAAGACTGCAAAAATTCAGGATTTTTGAACAAATGATCTGTGGTTGTGCAGCAAATTCTAATTAAAGGGAGGTAAAAAATCCCAGATACCTATATCTTCCTCTGACTATAATGAACAGTATGGTTGAAAAATACAGATTGCTCTACCCTCCAAGCCCAAAGCAAATTGGAATTATCAGCTTTCAGATACTGTTATTAATTGTTTTTGCTTTTTTTCCTAAAAGGGACAGATTGATATTCAAGCTCTTGCATAATTTTTATTATCTGAAATAATAATCATTTGATACCTTAGCATGTGTATGATTACTGCTGTTATTATTAAAGTGTAAAAAAGCAGAGAGTAAAACAATGGTTAAAAGGTATTTGTGAATGAATTTGCTATTGGCACCACTGGGTATTTTAGATTCTAAGATGAAGTCAATTCACTTCAAGACTTTCATCTAGATGCCTGAGTCAGATGGACTATTCAGAGTGTATAAAAAAATGTTTTGTAGTTTACGTTTTTATAATATAGTTCCTTAAATCATTCCAGTTCATGTACCCTGGGATGATAACTATTTTCCTTATAAAAAGCTAGGACTTCGAAGAGAAGATGATGCTAATAATTCTGGAAAAATTCCTTTTAAATCTTTGGAGCTGTAGAAGATCCTCAGGCAAATAGTCTCACTGTTACAGTATCATAGTAAATTGTTTAACAAGAAAAGATAAGATCTACATAAGACACCTGGATGTAACAAACTGTCCTCAGGGGTAAAAAAGGGTGAGAAAAATGCTTTGTGTTTCTCTGCTGTCATAAAACAATAGGCAGATCAACACATTTGTTGAAGAATCTACCTGTCAGTAGCATATGCACGTCCCACATCAAGAGGAAGGGGCTGGAATAGTCCTTCCTACACACTCTTTGAACTGTGCTCTTGAGATATGACTTTCTCCTTAGTTTGACTCTGATATTTCATAGGTATTGAAATGACAATCTTTGCTTCAAATCCTAGACATCATTAATTTGAGTAGACCTACAAAACTTTTCAATGTTAAAACACTCTCCTCTACCAGTGGAATATGAACAGCACCTGTTTTCATCCACTTTCTTGTATTTTGTTTTGTTGTTTTTTGTTTTTCCCTGTGAATGAATAAAATGCAATTGAATTGAATTTTTAAATATTTGTACCATATGCCTTATGGATATCCCATCAAAAATTTCTGCCATCAAAAAGAAAAAAAAATGTTGATGTCTTCATTAGGCAAAACCATTTTGGATAAAGAAGTGTAAATATTGTATTTTTCAAAAAATTATTATCATATTAAAGCTCAATGAGTAAGTCGAGTAGAAGATTGTTGTGATTCATGCTTATTTTGTTAAGTTACAGTAAAATGGTTTGTTCCATTGTTCCCCCCACAAGGTACCCTATAAATTGGTTTACCCCTGAGTTGTGCCCTTCGTTAAAGCTGTCCCTCAAGCTATTCCTCTCCTTTCATTCTAGTTCTTTCCCTGCCTATCAAGGAAACCCTGCCCTCCTTTCCCGCCTGTCAAGGCAACCCTGCCCCTTTTTCCTGAATGAACCTTGCCACTCATTCCCTGAACCAATCCCTGATTACAACACCCATTTGGAAATCCCCTAATCTATGACATCCCATTGGCCCATGTGACTTTCCCTTCCCCTCGCCCTACCCTGATTGGTCCCCTGTTATGGATGCAATCCCCTCACGCTTCCCCTGGTGCTCCCTAATTGGCTGTTTGCTTGTATCCGCCCCTTGAATTGCTAATGTATAAAACTGTGTGCACAGAGACGCTCAGGGCCTTTCCGTCCCAGCCTTTTTACTTGGAGTAAATGTGCCCTGTGGAATCTCAGGACAAGGATCCTCTTCCTTTTCTTGTTCCCTGTCATAGTTGTGCTATCGTGCACCATGGAGCTAGCAGCTATTTAGGTTCAGCTGTTGGCAAACCCCAGTCCCCAGCTGTTCTCTGCTCTTGGTGTGCTGCCAGAATATTCAGAGTTAATCCAGGCTCCGGTGGGCTACATCAGAAAACATAATATATTTCATTTTATAATAGCTGAAAAATAAATGTTAGGTAGATTTCATAGATTTGAATATAAATAGGAATTTCAAACTTTTTACGAAGGTTTAACAGTGTATTTGAAAAGAAGAAAGTGATGGAAGTACAGTCTTTAACTGATGTAAGTGTAAAGATAATTTGTAATTTGTCATGGAACTTGAAAATGCAGTTAGTAATAATCTTCTGGCTCATTTTTAAACTAACCAACCCATGCAAAAAAGCAATAAAGTTTTCTGTTTTTTAAATGTAGGTGAGTTACAAAAATACATTTGAAACTGTGCTTTGATTCATCCTTGCTGATCATCTTGAAGATTCTTAGGATGAGAGGTTTCTAATTTTCTGAGGTTTCTAATTTTCTAAGGTTTCAGAAGAGAAACTATGAGAAGAACTTCACATCATGACCAAGGAAAATAAACCTTTTTGTGAGTCCTCCTCTCCTAAATTTTCTCTTTCAATCACTTCTCCTTCTACTCAATTATGTGGCTGCAGAGGGCAGTTGAATAACTTTGGTACACCTAATTTTATGATGAAAGGAATCTCAGCTAAAATCAGGATTCGACATTTTACCTTAAAAGAAAGCTATGTAAAAAAAAAGTAGCGTATCAGTGGAGGTATAGCTTAATTTATTTCCATCTGATTTGCTGAAGGTCTTGAAGTTCAAACGTTTTCAGGCAAAAGTGAAAAATGTTTTCATTTTCCAGAGGGAGTTAAAATCTGAAAATATTTTGGTTTATAAAAAATTAAAAATTTCTGTCTCAGAACAAATTTTTGGTAATGTTTTCCTTTCTTGTTTATAATTCTGACAAAATTTTTAAATGAAACAATAGTTTAAAGTGAAAAACAGAAGTGCTGAGAAAATATTGAAATTAGCCTTTAAGCAGTTTTATTCTCTAATTTTGCTCTTTCAAATGAGGTAGAAATTGCATGACTTTAGTAGTTTTTATTAACCTCATCTATAAATTTAGCAAGAGAGTTCAAAATTCTTAATGGAAATACTGCAGTTTCACTAATTAATAGGTAAAATATTCTCTTTCTTATGCTATATTAAAAGTGATTTGGTAGAATCAAGCAAAAGATTTAACAAACACATCTCATATTCTAAAAATGTAGAAAAGCACTTAGGCAGTAAACTCATTTTATTGCTAGATCAGTGTGGTTTGTACTTACTCAACCATGTAGAAAAACTGATTGTTTACTGTACTTATGAATAATTCGTTGATGAAGTAATCATAATATCTAAGTATTTGGATTAAATAACTATTAATGAAATTGTTACTGATTTTACACACATGCTTAGCTATATAGCCAATATTTTCAAAAAATGTTATTCCTAGTTTTAGCACTATTATTAATTTAGTGATATATCCATCAGCAGAGATAAAATCTATTCCATTCTATTTCTATTTTTATATCACCTTCATAACTGTAATAATGAGTAGCTTTCAGTGGTGCATAAAGTATCATTACTAGTATTTTTCCCGTGAGTTTTGCTCTCTCTCTTTTCCTCTTTCTAGATAATGATTATTGTGATAATAAGATTTTTTTAGACTAAAATGCAATACATCCTTGACTAATTATGCACCAAATGATGGTTTAGTTTTTTAACTCCAGTAGATCTCTGGAGTTTTGGCTTGTGGCAGGTATGTCAACTCTCTCTCTGTGACTATTAGTCTTATCACTGTAAAATTCATTGATCCTTTCTAGCAGAGCAGCCAGAACAATAGTTTTATTAAAACTCTATTTCAGCCTGACTATTGGCAGTCTTAGTAAGGACTGCGAACCCAGAGGTTCATCCAAAGACTTCAGTATTAGCCCAGACAAAATAAGCTTTAAACCTAGGAAGAAAATATATCACATACACCTACTGGACAGCTGTTGATCCATTCATGTAATTATTTCTCCTTTCTTGTTCAGATCTGAATTCACACACACAAAAAAATAAAAAGAGAGTAAAATAATTAAAAGTTTGAGATCAGGCTTACACTCTGTTATCAAAAGTGTACAAATGAGACAGAAAAGTCTGAATGTGTCAATGTTTTGCAATTTCTCTAAAACAGCAATACTGACACTTAAATGTTAGCAATACCTGCGCTGAGCTGAAACATGAAGCAGCTGAGAGCTGAATTTCAGCCTTCAGTGGCACAGCAGCTTTATTAATGCTAGAAACATCAGCAATACAGGCAGCAGCTCAGATGCAAGTTCACTAAATCCTGATGTTTGGAGGAGAAAGCAGCCCTGGGTCATGCCATTTCCTCTGGAGATATACCTGATAGCTGCTGCCAAGGGTCAGGTTAGAGGTAAGGTGGAAGAGTCAGATGGTTTTCTTTTACAAAGAGGAAATAGAAACAATCAAACCCCTAAATGAGAATATAAATATCATTAAAGTTAGCTTTTTGGTGTGATTAAAGGAAATGCCTGTGCCTCTCTTTAATATAAATAGTTAAAGGGTTTACTCAAATAGCAGGAATAGCTTAAATTACTCTACAAACTCATGCGTTAAAAGGACATCAACTCACCATTTTTTTACAGAGATATATAAAGTAAATCGGGCAGAATGCAATAAATAACTGTATTGGATTCCTGACACAAAAGGAAATAGAGACAGGTTTTTGTCTGAACTGACAAGTGGCCTTTGGTTTTGTAAACACATCTTTGCTCTTTGTAATGAATGTGTCTAAAAATCTTATTATGTCTGAAAATCATATCACTCAGCCTAAGCAATTCTGAAATTTGGAAAGAAAGCCCCCTACAAAATGACCAACGTCAGGCTTTTTACCTTTTGATATTATTTGCATGCACAGTAAATTGAAGATGCAACTATTTGCAGATGAATTATTATTTGCAAGATAAAAATATTAAATTGAAGATTTTAATTGAACTGAACAGCCTATGTGGATTTTGTTATACTACCTGAAAAGGAGATAGTAAGGAAGGAGGACTAGGTGAGTGAAGACTATGAAAATAACTGCTGTAAGATAACATTATATTGACAGATATAATTTTTCATTTTGAGAGCAATGGCATCATATTTTCCAACTCTTTCCTCAGTTGTTATGATCATAATTGTTGGCAGTTGTTTGCAAAGCTGTAACTTGATGGCATATTGATGTTGGTGCCCTATGCCTGGAAGTGTTTAAAGCCAGGTTGGAGGGAGATCTGAGCAACTTGCTCTAGTGAAAGGTGTCCCTGTCTACTGCAGAGATGTTGAAACTAGATTACTAAGGTCCCTTCCGACCCGGGCCATTACATGGTGGCTATTTGTGGCATCACGTGTTTTAAGATATTTATATGAGTTTGTTGCAAAGTTGGTTATTCCTTTTATAAGTTGAAAATATGGTTTGATCCCTGGTTCCCCCCATCTACCTCCCTCATAATGGTTTGTCCCTCAGTTGTTTGTCCCTTGTTTTCCCACCAATGGCCTGTCCGTCAAGGTGACCGATCCCCTGGTCCTTCCCTTTATGCCCTTATAAGTTTATCTCCTCCCTCCTGGTGCTGCCCAGTTTCCCTGTCCATCATTGTAACCACGCCCCTTTATTTCAAGAACCTTCTGTGTCAGTTATTCCTTACTTAAGATATGATTTGCCTCCAGAGCCTTTTCCCTCCCCTGTTCAATCCTTATTGGTTCATTTGTGTCCCACGCTCCTCCCCTGGGCTTCATTTATTTGTTCCCTCATGTCTCCTCCTGTCGCCCATCCCTTTTATCAGTGCCTCCCCTCGCGGTCCTTCCATGACACCATCACTGGTTCCGCCTGGGACAATAAGGCGCCTTGGCATTCCACACAAGTGTCCACTCTCTCCTTCCTTAACCTCAGGACTTCATAGTCCCGCTCTCGCCTGCACCACCCATGCCGCAGACAGCACCACTACCCGGGGTTCTTGAGAAGAACCTGGGAGTGGCAGATCTCGTGGTCTCCTCCGGTCACACTCCAGGAGTGGCTAGCCAGCACACGTCAGCTCCTGTGGCCACAGGGCAGGCTACAGCTATTAGTTCTCACTCTTAAAATTCCAAAGCTGGTGTTATATCTGGCTCCTCTTCCTGTGCAGCTATTTCTTGAGTTGCTCAAGTCAGATCTGCAAACAAGTGTCCAATTTAGATACTCCTTTTTTTCCATGTAGCTAGTTTACTCATCTTCTGTCACATTTCATACATTATTTTTATGAGAAATTCCACTTAACCTGTGGAATGACTGTCATCCTCGACCTCTGAGCAGTTCAAGCTCTCTTGATGTTTTTGAGTTCACTGAAAAGCTGGGTTTTTTTTCTTTCTTTTTTCTTCCTTCTTTCTTTTTTTTTTTCCTCCTAAACATGGAGCATAATATTTGCTGAGATTTTTTTTATATATACCCATGTTTATTTTATTTCATTAACTCCTGCATACAAAATCAGGGTGTCTTTCTGCCTTGGGTAGCATTTCTTTTTTTGCTCTGTTTGGCAAATATCTCTTACATTAAGGAGCTATTCACACTTAATATGGTTCAGACTGGACAATAGCCCTTAGTTTGCTTTAGCAAAATTAAATGTAGAACTCCAGTTAGTGATTTATTCCAAATCCTTATCTGAGCTTCCTTTAGCATTCCTTGTCAGCCTAAAGAAAAAACTAGTAATACATTAAAAAGTCAGTCCAATAAAATGACAGCAGGAAAATTAGGAGAGGGGAAGATAATTTATATAGGTTTTTAAAGGTTTCAATACATGTGCAGAACCAGTTATTTTGAGAATGGCCATGACCATACATATGAAAATTACAGATAACTTTACCATATGTAAAAATTTGTAAGTCATTCAAGACGTAATGTTTTCACTGCCTCTTTGATTCAATAATAGATAGGTTTTTGTTGTATTCAAAGAAATGTGTAGTCACTCATACAAATCACTGTGATGTCTATCCCTCACAAAGATGTTTGAGAAGACTGGGGTTTCTCTCCTCTTTTATTTTGTTTATGAGGTTGTGTGAGTCTTTTGTTTTATTTTTCCTGAAATATGTGATGTTTTCCAAACTTATTCCTTGTGGGAAATGGAAGGAGGGAATAGAGGATAAAATGGAAAAAAAAAAGAAAAACAAAGCAGCTAAGCAATAGGGGTGTTGGACAATTACTACAACTACTGTAGCATGTTATCCTATTACTGCTAAATACAAAAGTTACTGAGCTTTTCCTTACAAAATATCATGTCAAACAAGACTTGAATTTCAGCTAAAATTTTTTAATCTTCGGAGTAGAGAAGTACAACATTTTTGTAATAGGATGTGAACAGTGATACTCTATTGCCAATGACAATGCTACAGCTTTTCAGTTAACTCTGGTACTAGCTGCATTTTCTATCTGATATTTGGTTTAGACTTCATCTTCTAGGAATTGTTATTGATAACATATTTCTATGACATCATATCTTAGTACTTATAATCAAGGTGTATATATTAAGATGGGGATACAAAGCCACTTTTACCCTTCTTTCTTGTATTATTTAATGTTTCACATCAACTCCTTATGTAAGCCAAACATGACCATTGCTAGAGCTGAAAACCCAAGTACTGCTTGTCTTACTAGAGGCTGTGTATTTACTCTGAACCATCTCTAATGAAAGTTTCAGTACTGGAAGGCAAGAATTTCAGAGTCTGTCAAAGTCAACAGAAAACCAAGACATGACGGGACAAAGATCAGCAGGTCTTTGGAGCAAAAACAGTATATACTGGCTAAATTTGAAGTTTTATATTTTTGTGCTCTCTACTTACATGTTCTGCTAGGTAACAGTTTGCTACCTAGCAGACTGCTAGAGACAGTGGGACAAATTCTATCATCTGTTGTTGATAACATCTCTCAAATGTTTACCAAATCAAATTAAAATTACTCTGAGAGAAAGTAAAAACAAGAAGAAAAACATATGTTGATGATTATGATCACCACAACAAAATTAGGGAATTAATTCTCCTCTTACTTTCCATTCCCCTTCCCCATCAAGATGAGCACCCTGGCCACATGCAGATATGTCTTCTGAGCTATCAAATAATAGCAAGTAGTTATAGGGAGGGAAAAAAGGTAATGGAGAAGATTTATGAGTTTTACTACTGCTCACTATAAAGTAAAACATTTCATGAGGTTCTGTTGTTAGATATATGTAGTTGATTTTTTAGATTGAATTTTGTAAAAACCAAAATCATTGGCATCAAATAAGAAACACTAACCTTCATTTTCTTGTTTTCTTTCCTCACTTCTTTTTTTTCCTTCTCTGAATAATTCTGTAAATGATATTTTTAAGCTTATTCAATGGTCTTTATTATCAATTCTGTTATCTGGGGAGAAGAACATTTTAACCCTACAAAGTTTGAAAACATCCTAAGACAAGCAGAGCATGTGTAAGGATCACTGAAAAATGGTAGACTATACTGCCACCCAAAGGCTCTGTTTAATACGTTGCTTTTGTAGTATACTAAAATAAGTCTCAAGGTGAGATAAAAATTTAGTTATTTCTTGGTTGTTAGTTAACATGACTGATCAGCTAGCATCAGTATTTAATGAAAGATTTTGTGAGCTTTACTTTTAACTATGAAGCGGGTTTGTGGCTCTTTTGAAATAAATAATTAATTATTAAAATCCACTTTCATATTTATTCTTCACTTTGTCAGCTAGTGTTTTTTATTACACTGCTATCTGCTTTGGATTTAATTACAGTCTTTTCATATTATATAGCTTTCTCTTTTCACCAAGAAGAGAATATGAATTTGTAGCCTCTTGAGTTGAATTGGTGGTGTCCATTTGGAAGAAGGAATGTGTCTCTAAGCTTTCTCTCATTTGTACATAGTGATTGATCTGAATCCCATCCAATAACTTACAAACAATTCACCTCCTTATTTTTAATGGGTGTTTTCATGTCCACAACATATGCATGTCTCATTTACCTAAGTGTGACATATGGCTTTCCAGAATGCTCATTTTGCCTGGAAACTTACGTGTTGTCGACAGATTTGCAAACCCTGCTCCACTCTTTTTTCTGCTGTGTCATTGAGTGATTGTGTGCTGCATAACTTGACAACCTCTTCTATCAGCTCATCAGCATAACCTGCAACATGCATAGTAATTACAGCTTCATTTCAGGAAATGCATGAGAAGGGGACAGAAATGTGTCAAACTGTCTAACTTCTTCTTCTACCACATCTGTTCTACTTAGTACTTGGACAGAGTGGGAATGCCTTATAAAATAATTATGCATTTTTAAAACTGGACTAATCTTCTAGCTGTCACACTGCTCATTCAATGTTATTCTATAATATGTCTTTCTGAAGATTTATTTATAAAATATATTTTAATAATAAATTATGAAAATCGTTGTGATAACACTACCATACACACAGTTCTGTCCTCCACCAAGACTTGAATCATACAAATACAGTATAAAAAAGTTTTGTTTCAATGTTCTGTGTACAATTTAGCATTATTTTGAGGGCCACAGTTAAATTATTTGCAGATTTTTTGAAATGTGCTAAAATAATTTGATATGTCATAAATGTATCACTAAAGGTATATATATATATATTAGCGATTAAAAACCATAATAATTTTATTTGATTTCTGAAATACATAAAAATTGATTTCATAAAGTGTGTCTAGCAAGTTTAGTAACGTTTTTGTGAATATGGCTTTAAGCTAAATTCTCCCCTTTAATGACTTTCTATATGTACAGATTTTACTATTGCTATTTTATTGGTGATCATTAAAACATATTTTCAATGAATTCCAGGAAACCATTTTTTTGTCATTAGACTTCATTTTTCACTTTAAATGTGATGTAGGTAGACATGCAAATACATCATTCACCATGTAACTTGTATTATATTACACATTACTGTTAAAATTGATGGAAATATTACTTATAATTCAGTTTTCTGATAAGCATCAGGAAATTCTGAAGTAAACATTACATATGGTAGTTCTTATTTTTTCTACTTAAACCTTCAAATTCAATTTCCTTTTTTTAAAGTAAAAGTTCAAAGATGTCTTGCAGAAGCAGGAACAAGCAAGTTGTAATTCATGTCTATAAACTAGTATATGCAAATGCTCCTCAGAAATTTTCAGAGCCTACAGCTCTGGCAGAGAGCTTCTTAACATACTTGAAATTAGAGCCCTCTAAAACTACAGGGGAAACTATCTTTCTCACAATAAAGCTGCAGAAAGAAAAGCTGACATTGCAATAGACTTGTCAGAGCTATTTTATAACAGGCGATCTGTTTTCCATCTGATGAGAAAGCAAACATCAAGGACACTGTCCTACTTGATATTTTTGTCGAAGGTTTCAGAGGAAAAATCACTTTCAAAGAATAGCAAGCTTCTTTTTGAGATTTTGATATAGACTGAACAACAAAAATGTTAGATGTTACAGTGAGTCAGATGATGAAAAACTGTCTTCCATAGATTTAGTTTTGTGTGAGTCCCCTGGTAGAAACATAAGTATTGTTGTATTTTTCTTTTTCACTGAGACAAAAAGTGGTAAAGTAAAGCACCTAATAGAATAATTAAAATGTATTGATATATTATAACAAAGTGATGAACAGCAATGTGAATCTTCTACCGATATCTGAATCACATAATTGTTGACAAAATTCTTACTTCCTTAAATTCATGTAAGCAATCATATTAGGATCCAACTCCTGCCTCTATTTCTTTCTTTTTTTTTTTTAATGGGGGGAAGGGGCACTGTTTCACTATTTCATGCCAGGAGCATGCATCAGACAGGGTGTCATATTTTGTTTTTCAAATGTTGATGAGTTGAAAGCATGCAAATAAGATCTCTGAATTGTAAAATGGACAATATGGTATCTGAGAAACTGACTGATAGTCTTCGGAACCAAAAATATTATGGAGTAATATCTATCACTTTTTTGAATATATAGGTATGCAGTGTAATCCTTCTGACTATTGTCTGAGAAACTCAAAATACATCAATGTATGTGTGCATATTTATGTAAATGTATGTGTATGGCTGGATATGTACAGTCATAATTTTAAATCTGGAGACAAGCTTTATTTCCCAGTTATCACAAAGGTTTTTTGAACATATTTTTCTTGGTTTCCTTTTTTCCCACAATCAAAAATTTAGAGAATATTAAGGTTTTGGTGCAATTGAAGATTGAGAGGAGGATGTCCTGGGGTAATTTATTACAATGATGGCATAAAGTTACTTGTGGTTAGTGTACAGAGGTTTGTGGGGTTTTTTTAACTATTATAGACAGGGACTGTGTAATAAAGCCAGAGGATACCTCCGGTCCCTTTGGTTCTTTTTTGATCTTGAAGGTAAATATATTATTTAAATTCTCCCAGATTTTTTCCAAGTCTTCATTCTTAGACAAATAACTACATCAAAAATTCATTGTGCCCAGAAAAACAGACTAGATTTTCTTTTTTTCATTCAATATTCTTATTTTTTAAGTTATTATGCAATAAGCCCCAGTAGCTTTCTAGTTGATGGGTTTGTCATCAAACAGAAAAATATTTCACCATATGACTTGAATCAGTAAAATATGTTGATCTAATCTCATCACATTTGTTATTTTGTTACATTTAAACAATACTTAATTCCTTCTTGAGTTATAGAATGAAAATATATGCAATTTTCATTCTCTTAAGAGAGCAAGGATTTTGGAGTCAGTAATAATGGTGCTGTAAATTAGACTAATGACAATGATTGTTTTGATTCACTGATAACATTTTAATCACCCCAAGAATATACTCTTAGTTCTTGTACACAGTGTGCTGCAACAGGATTTTTTATGTGAAAGGTGTGCCTGTCTTCTTTCCTAGGAGTATCAAGTCCAAAAATCAGGAATGTCATTCAAAAGCAAATTTTAAAGCTGAGATCAATATTTTTAATTTGCCTTTTTATTGCAGAAGAACATTGAGTAATTCATTAACAACTTTCAGACTTTGAAATATGTGTTGATCAGGCATAACTCAAACCCTTCACAACTCATTGTAATGACTAACTATCATGCTTGTAGGGGGTTTAGATCAAATACCTCATATCTTTTGTATCATTCTGTAATAGAATTAATCAGAACATTAACATTCTGGTAAATTCTCATGCTCCAGAACAGTAAAAAATTAAGCACTTTTTTACTTTGTCAATGTGATGGCTTGTGAAGAGCTTTGGTGGCACCTTCCTGTTCTGCTCTTGACTGAGAGCAGTATTTGGTTCTTCACAGCACTTAAAACTATTGTCAAATTGGTCGACCTTCAAATCATAAAGAAGTCAGGCTTTGCACCTCCACAG
>NW_005054490.1:84517-134212 GCF_000277835.1 Geospiza fortis | reverse complement strand
CATGCATGTTAAAAAAATGTCCCCTCAAATTTTGGCAAGGACTCACTCAAATGTGATCAAATTCATTGCAATTGGACTACCACAAATTTATGGACTAAGAGACACACTCTTTTGTTGTTTTCACACAACTACTTATCAAATATTTGAAAACACTTCAATGAAATGCTCTCTCTGGGATGCAGTTAAATGAAGTTTGATGAAGATCAAATTTTGATCATCTAATTCAATAAGGAAATACGAGTAAATTTTTCATGGTAGTTTTAATGGTTTGATACCAGATAAGTACGTCCGATACCTCTCACCACTCTCATTTTTTGTGCAGTGATATGACTGAGTAGTGTTGTTATTCAATGATATGCTTAAGGTTCTTTAATTAGGCTTAAAAAAAATGTTTCTTAAATACATAGTAAGATTTTGCAAACATGTAGTCCTATGTATTGTTTAAGCCTCTGTTTCTCCTACTGTGTTTTTGTTCTTCTAATGATAGTCAACAGTGCAGAAAAGAACAGTCCTTTCCTAGTGCTCAGTACTTAACATGATTTTAACCAAGGCAAGTCTGCACATCAGAGGGTTACAGTATGAGACAGTGCAATATTATGCAGAATAATCAGGAGTTTATTTTACAGAAGAGCTCTAAATATGTCATTAGGCATGTAAGAGATTTTCAAAAGCACCTATGCAGATTATGTATCTAACTCTCATTGACTTCAAGATAGCCAGATGTCTCTGGGAGCTGTGAAACTGAAAATAGGATAAGACAGATGATGTTTGAATTACTAGAGTAGAGTGACACCTCTAATATTATATCTAAAAGCTGATGCATTTGCCTGGTGGGGAATGAAAGTTGTTTGGGCAGAAGTGAAAGATCTGTGGAAAGATGGAATAATTTAAATGATAACTAATGAGATCTGTGCATGTAAGGTTTGAATCAAATTCCTAATGCTATTATAAATAATCCATGAATACCATGGCAATTGCACAAAGTCAGGATACAGTACTCCAAGACTTTCACTTCCATCTAGTGTAATTTACTTCATTAAATTTTATAAACAATGACAGTAGAGAAATTTAAATCAAAAACAGAAATGAAAGCTTATCACAAGTAACACATGATGACTTTTTCATCTTGTTGTAGTGACACTAGCTTAAAACTAAGGACAAAATTCTAACGCAGAAGAAAGGGCTTGGTAGATTTTTGTAAACACTATTTAGTGGTCTCCCAATTTGCCTTGCTGTAGAAATCACACAAGTAGCTTCTGATTAAAACAGACAGAATTTTTTGGTGTTCTTTTCAGTGTAATTCACAAAATTGTGCTCTTAGCTCTAAAATAGTGTTCAGATGAGACCATGCTCAAATATTTTCCATTGCTTAAAAACATTCTTCAATGCCAGTTGGGGAAAAAAATTGAAATAATCCTTTCTTCAAGATCTGAGTTCTACCCATTTCAACAGTATGTAAGACACTGGAAAATTTCCCACTGTGGGTTTTTATTTGACTGTAAAGGAACTCACTGCCATTGGTATAATCAACAGGATCTTAAAATCACAGTACCATTTGAAAAACAAAAAACAAAAAACAAAAAAAAAAAAAAAAACCAAACAAAAAACAAAAAACAACAAAAAAAAAAACCTAATTGAAAGCCTAAGGTTTCAAAATTCAAGATAAAAATCATTGGAGTGATTACTTCACATCTTACAATGACGCTCACCTTCTTCTCCTTACCAGTGGAAGCAATTCCATAAGTTTGTTTCTGAGGAAATTTTTCTCTCATTGTTGAGGACCATACTTATTCATAAATAAGAGATTTCTCTGTGTTTTATCACCAAAGAAGATAAATCTAATTGAGTACTAATCATTGAATACTAATACAATGATTTTCCTACTACATCAGTATTTTTTTAAACAGGCAAACAAAACTGTATGAATAGGGTCAAGGTTTTCATTGTAAAATATTCAGCCAATGTGATACATGAAACAACTCCATTTCCTGTGTACTAATGACTCAGTCTACAAATTATTTCCTTTCTAACAGATATATCTGTTATTCTTGCAAAATTAATTACATGAACACTTAGAACACAGAAACAAATGAGAAATTGTCTAAATCCAGAATTTTTCTGGCAGAGATTGGCTTGAAACCACAGAGTCTTTTCACTATAGTAGGTCTCCTTTGTAAGAAAGCTACAAAGATGTGGCCTTGAAATAAGACATGGAAAACAGAAATTCACCCCCACTTATCCCACAAACATGCTCACATCCGTGTTGCTAATGGACCACATCCCTGATGAATTTGCCCTGACTTCCTGGTACTGATGTTGTGTGAATACCTGGGGATACACAGGAGACTGGAGGTACCCATGCTCCTCTAAATTCTTTTGTGACATATTGTTTGATATAGAGTCTATGTGTTCTCTATTTAAGGAAAGTGCCCTACCTTCAGACTGAAGAATAATATAATGCTTTTTTATTTTTCCTCTAAAGCACTCATTTTGCAGATAAATCAATAAGGTTTTAATTAGAGTGTCTTACTAGCAAACAGGATCCCTGTTTTATGCTGCCACTATTTTCTTCAAATAATATCTAACTGTGGGGTCTGGATATACTCAGAAACTCTTTAGACAAAGATCCTTAAAGTAAAGGGAAGTTTCATACAGCTGTCGTGAAAACAAACTGTCATTGCTCCAGCTTTTCTTTCACAAGACTTCTCCACCCATAGGTCCACACATCTCTAGAAGCAATAGGAGTTTTGTCTGGGATTTTGTTAGATCTTATTGGACTATAAAAATCTGGAAATCTTGCACAAATGGCCATCTGCACAGTTCAAAGAGTGCTGAGTGATTATTAGGAATGATGTATCTCATGCTTTTGAAGCAGAATCTGTAAATTTAGTATGTTTGACTACAGTAGAACAGAGTTGTTGCCACGCTGTGTAGTGACGCAGATAATTTCCTTGGTGGAAAAAAGACAGAGTAGCCCAACATACAGTATAAAGGCACAGAGCGCTGGTATTAGCTCAGATGGTTAAAAAAAGGATGCTAATAGCACCCAGGTTGTGGGTTTGATCCCTGTATGAGCTGATAATTTAAGAGCTGGACTAGATGATCCTTGTGGGTCCCTCCCAACTCAGAATATCCTGTGACTCTGTACAGATGAGTTTCATCTTTGATCTACTAAAATGGTTCTTTGTATGACTTATATAATCTTTTTTGCCTGTTTTTCTATACTAAGGCTTCTCCGCCTCCATTCTCAGCAGTAAGAGAATTCATTTGAGGGAAAATGTTTCCCAAAATTTTTATATTCTTCAATCTCTCAAACAGCCAAAAAGTATTTACATATTCTTTTAAGATTGCCAGCTTGGAGCATTTTATAGATTTCTAGTTTCTCCTTCTTTTTCTTTCTCAGAGCATAACCAGATATGACTTTTTAACAGTTTCTTTATTTTATTTTAAGTTGTTTTGAAATCTGTTCTGTCCTTAAAGTTATGTGTTGGTAGACATATGATCACATTTCTTTGCATATTTTTTTTCTTTTATATTCTGGCTAATTACCTGTCTGGAGCAGGGAGTTACATAACCAAAGAAATGTACTTTCATACTTAATTGTACTCCCGCTGAGAGAAATACTGTTGAATAGCTCTTTAACACTTTAGAGATCAGACACTGTTTCCAAGCAGAAATTTTGACAACAACGACAGGAATCAGAAAAAAATCTATAAGGTTTTCTTTACCGTTAATTAACCATTCACAAGTTTTTGGTTTGGTTTTTTTTTATTTTCTTCATTTTGTCTTAGGAAAATCAATAGTGTTGCATGATGAAAAACTTCTCACTGATAAATTTTTATTTTTTGCTCCTGTCTTCCACTTGTCTGTATGAATATGATCACATTTTTCATTATCCAATCTGAATTAGCTCTCTGATGCCACAATTAATAGTCAATTTAAATATAAATATCAGGCTATCTCCAGTTCTGGCCAGAATCATTGATTTAATTTCCTAATGACAGAAGAATTAAGTGATAGGCCCTAAGTAGGAATGCAAGCAATCATGTGAAACCATGTGCCAAATTGATATTTTAGCAACTCTGATAACTTATTAGGATGATGGCCATGAGATGTCACAGAGCTGAATGATAAATCTTCAGTCTGCTTCTTTCCTACTTCTTATTTAAAATAATTTTTCTGTTGCAAAATTAATTGGCAATTGTGTTGACAGTCAGTCATCTTTACTAGTGTTTAAATTAAGAAGCTCAGAGTGTTACTAAATGTGAAAAAGTAAAGCAAATAACTTTGCACAATAAACAAGCAGATAAAGGAGGTCCTTTCACATAGGGCCAAACCAAAGTCTGACACATCATTAAAGTTCATTTCATGGCAGGATACAGCTCTTAAGCACTGCAGAGTTCTATAAATGGAGAATTTCACAAAAGAGGGGTAAATTGGAAAACTGTGTATAGAATTGCAAGCCTAAAAGCATAGATGTCAATAGTAGCAGAACAAAAATATCTCAAGGCTGAAATAAACCTCTGACTGCCGTGAGGATTTTGGGGAGGAAGTCAGAAACACAGAGTAGTGATGAATCTTCACAGTTATATAGTTTTCAGGTGACTGAAAAGGGTCAATAAGATTTTAATAAAAAACCCAATGTGACTCATGCCTATAGGCTAGATTTTATGCTTTCAACTCAGCAGAGAAATTCTTTACATTATTAATGGCTACAAAATTTAATTATCTTCCATTACTCTCAGTAACATATTTACTCCTGATTTTAGAAAATATATATATATGATATTTTACCTACTTCTGAAAAAACGTCACTGATGCAATGTAATCATAACATAAGGATTTTTCCCCCCATCTTTGTAGTACTCAAAATGTTGACAAAACTATAGAGGTTTCAGCTAGTGATATCCTTGCATATACTTTATCAAACTGCCTTACTCTAGATTCTGTTCCAGAAAGCCACTATAGAGTGGGTTTTGATTTTTTTCCTATTCTTTGTGCTCAAGCAAAGAATGTAGGCTTTTAAGATTGTGCTGAATATCAAACAAGTTGGGAAAGTCCCCTGAGAGCAATGGTGCTGCTGTATTGCAACCTTAGGATCTTGAAACAGATTATGTATACAGAGGAGAAAGCTCTGTCTAAAATACAGACAGTGTAATCCCTAACAATACTAGGAATGAGGACCAGTAGTGGTCTGAAAAGGATTTGTCAAGCAGTGCATGAAAACAATGTATGTTGTAAAAGTATGCTACTGTTGTTTTTCTTCTGCATTCTATGGTTGCTAGTGATTCTCCGTGTTTCCTGATGAAACAGGTTTTGCACAAACAAATGTCTTTGAAAGTTAATGAAGATTATGTGTTTTGAAAATTGCACTCTCAGGTACAGAAACTAAGTGGATACTCCAGAAATGAGGATATGCAACTTCCCTGAAACATTTCTGTCCCAGAACTCATTTACGGGTTTGCAACAAGCTTTGTGTAAGGGGACTACACATTGGTTTTGCTACAAAAAGAAACCAGGGGTTGGATTTTAAGGATGGGCAACTCACTAAGGTATGGTGGCTCAATGCATATTCCAAAAGCTTCACCCCTGCTCCCCATGACAAATCCTACAAAGCTAAACAAATGAAGTAAAGAAATCTTAGTTTCTCTAACACTGTGTCTCTGGACAGTTATGACATCTTAACAGGTGAGCAAAACAATTAACCTCCAAATTAATGGTTAGAGTACTTTAAATACTAAAAGTAATAAAATGTACCAGTTATAAAGATTATTCTTTCAGATATTTTCAGAGATTAAAAAACACAAACGAGGCTGCAAAATCCTATGTGAGTTAAAAGGACACTTGTATTAGTAAAAGAGATATCCAGTGTATCCAAAATAACTGAGACTATTTGAGACATTAATTCATTCCTCAGATATTGTAATGGTTGTATAAGAATTTTCTATGAGAAGTAGAAAACTTAAATTTTGAAAGAAATTATCCCTATAATTTATTATGAGTGCAGTAATTCTAAATAAACAGAATAATGTAAAATGTGAATAAAGAACATGAGTCTTAACTTTACTAAAAGGTCAAATTCTGTCTGCAGATACATGAACTTTGAAGGAATGCTCATGGGCAGAGTTTAAGTCCTGATGTTAATGGCACAAATTTAGCAAATATATTACTGAAACTATGGCTCTTTAAAGATACTTCAGAATCATGTGTTAGCTGTGCTGCTTGGGGAATAGGTCTTTGTGAGAGAACTCAGGAGAACAGAAAGTAATTCACTCTAGGAGGTAATGAAAGCCCTGAGGGTTTTTGACTGTTTATTGTGACATTACTGAAATGATCATCAGCTCTAACTATACTTATGTATTATGTAACTATAATATTTATTAACATATAGCTTGCCATTATATTTATGAAAATAATTTGAATGTGGTATTATAGAGATGGTTTCTGGTGTTCTGATATTATGACCATTCAGTATTTCTTTAAATCTATAATTTTTGGTTGCATATCATATTGCCAGGCTTCAGTAATGTGGACTGAATAGATCTATACTTGGTATAAAAGTAATACTTATTATTATTATTATAGCAAAATTGTGAAGGATTTTTTATTTTATTTTTGGATGAGCGAGGCTAGCAACAGATGCTGCAGGTAGTTTTACCTGCTTGATTGCTTGTTTTTCCACTGCTCTTTATAAAATGTCTCTTGTGAAAAGTGTATCTCTTGCGAGAGTATATCAGTGTGGCAGGAAAAATTATGCAGTCCACATGGTGTCTTACTAGAAATCCTTCCCAACTCAGATTTATTTAAATAAATGGAAATTGTTATTTGGAAAGGCAAAAACACCCACAAATAAAACAACCCAAGCTCGCCCAAAACCAAAAACCAAACTAAAAGAACACACAGGGAGAGGACAGTTCTCCCTGTGTATTGAGAACAGTGAGTGCTTTAAGTGTTCCAACACTAATTTCTAAGATGAGTGTTCAGCTTCCTCATCCACCTGGCAGGAATTAAGGTCCACATCATGGGGGAAATGCTTTAGGCAGAAAGATTTGAATAGTTTTTGTGTAGGGAGCTAGGGAGGAAGAAGAAAATATCGCAATTTGAAACTCTTCCACTGCACAGTGAAAATGAAATAATTCTCTCATCTACATGGTAGGGCACTCAGTAAATGGAAGTTTGTAGGTGCCAATCCCCACTTCAAAGCCTGGCTACGTAGTTCTTTTTCATATAAAATACACAGACAGTGACTGAGGCCCAGACACATTTGCTAGCTTTTTCCAGTGCAGCAGCAAGTTCTGGTCAATCCTCACTTATACTGACAAAAGAAAAAAAAGAATGTGGGTTCCATCCAGCAAATGTGTGTTCCATTCCTATGACAGACAGAGAACCATGAATGTAAAGGAAATACACTTACGTAAAAGAACACTACAAGGAAATTATAACTGTCATTGTGGAGTTCTGAGGATGATAAAGGAGAGAAAAATTAACAAGACAAAACAGAATAAAAACACAGAACACAGTTTTTATGTTCTGATTGTCCAAGGAGGCAACTAGAGATGAACAGGCAGGTAAACAGCATTTCAGGATTTTAACCTTGGGTACTGAAATGCATTAGTTTGAGGGATTTAAATATATTTTCCTGATATGTCCCATTTTAACTTCCTAACTAATAGTTCCTTATAAACAGTTACACATGTAGGCCTCACTGATTTCACTGGGAAAGAAGTTCCCAGATTCCTGCCTGTGCTGTGATGACTGTCAGCTTCTGATTTCTCCTTCCTCATGGAGAAGACCCACCTTTATTTCTGAAATACTGTGGGCCTTAGTGGAGTTCCTGAAAGGAATTAAAAATGAAAGTGTAATTATAATATCATAAGGTTATTTTTCACACACCTGTCTCTCAGGTGAAAGCATGTATTCATTGTTCGTCGTCATCCATTCGTGGCAAATACAGATGGACAAGTTAGGTGCTCCACTTCTGGTCTCCAGTATCTTAGATCTCATTTATGTAGTGATGTTACTCAGAGACTCTGGGAGTACTTTAGAATGCTCATTACCTTGCAATGGTTAGCTTTAGCAGAGATTCATTGTTTGCAGAGAAGATCTTTATTGACAGACAGTAATGGCATTAAGACTATTTTAAAAGAATTCATGCAGTCAATGTGATTTAACAATGTAGTATATCAATCAAAGCCATGCACAAATTAAAGTTCAGCTGAAATAATACTACCCTTAGAATATGACTTCTTCTTTATAGTACAAAATATCAAAAGAAAGTTCTTTGAAGAGATCGATGCATTGATTTAAAGACAGCCTTTAAGTTGTGATGGTGTTTTACCTGCTATGCATTCTTTTCAAGTTGAAAAAATATAAAGTATTTTTTTCTTGTATTGATTTTTTTTATTAAAGTCCCAAACAGAGACCAACGTAGATATTTCTAGTAACAGATAGCACAATTTTAACATGGTATAATATGTGGGAGGAATTGTATATTATGTGATGGTTATGACCAGATATCAGACGAGATGTTTTGCTGTTGGAATAATCCTGTTGCATTATGGTACTATAAGAAGGTAAGTTCTTCCATGGTACTCATATATTATTTCTTACCATGGAAGAACTTACCTTCTTATATTTCTTACCATTTCATTGAAAAAATGTCATAGCCTGTACTTCAACCTGCCTTTTGCTATCATAAGCACTCATATATCACATATTTAATCGAGCAGGAAAACAGAATTCAGAAATATAGTCTGTTGAGACTTTTTATGAGTTAAATTATAATTGGACTCTGTTACTCCTTTGGTTCACCATGCAGATATATGAATACAGAAACATCATATCAGTGTTAGTAGCAATAGAGGCCTCCAATACAACTGGCTTCATTCAGCCTGCTAGAAAATATATATTAGGTCTCCTGGAATAACCCTTTCCTGTGCATAATGAGAAGATTTAAAAAAAAACCAAAACCATAAATTGTAAGATGCTCATATAATTTTACATAATATCTGGAATAAAAATAAAAAAGAAATGTAGATACCCAACAGCAACTGACTCAAGGGTTGGTCTTCTGGGGAATTATTGTGTAACAGTTTCCTATAAAAGTATACACATCCTGGAAGGTTAATTTCTGACAGATTCAATTATTCCATATGTTCATAAAACAGCATAACAATGTGTGCAAATTATATATCCTATGGTAATCAATAAAGATTAATTTATTTTGCTTTGTTCATCACATGCTTTCATATATAAGATTTGGAGTACAGGATTAATGCTAGGAACACTACTTACACTTTCATCTGTCTGCTATTATATATTTACAGAAATGATCTGGAAATAATGCTAGGATTTTTTTTTTACCTGCTTATTTTACAATTGTTGAGAAGCGTTCCTAACAGTTTCCTGCTGTGCAATATGATAACTTTGCAATACTGTTGTCTTATTTGAAGATCTGGAACAAGTGCATTAATTACAACCTTAGCACTCAGGAAATATCTATTTCAAAGTCCTTTTAACATACTGTAATATACTGAATTAATCTTAAATGCCAGAAACAGGGCAAAGCCTATGTTTTCAATTGCTGTTGCATATTATTTTGCCTAAAACATGATGTCACATTTAACAACTTCCAGTTAGCAATGGCCCCACTGATATTCATCCAGCAGGAAAGAGCTCTCCCTCCTTAGCCTCAGTCATTATGCAGACCACACCAAGCCTGGCAGGAGTGTTGATCTCCTGGAGGGTAGGAAGGCTCTGCGGGGCGATCTGGACAGGCTGGATCAATGAGCCAACAACAATTGTGTGAGGCTTAGAAAGGTGCTGCACTTGGGTCACAACAACCCCATGAAACTGGGGCTTGGGGTAAATTAGCTGGAAATCTGCCTGGGGATAAAGGACCTGGGAATTATGTTTGACAGCTGGTTGAACATAAGCCAGAGTGTGCCCAGGTGGCCGAGAAGATCAATGGCACCCTGGCTTGGATCAGCAATAGTGTGGCCAGCAGAAGCAGGGCAGTGCTCATCCCTCTGTACTTGGCAGTATTGTGGCCACATCCCAAATCCTGTATCCAGTTTTGGGCTCCTCATGACAAGAAAGACATTGAGGTGCTGGAGCACCAGAGAAGGGCAATGGAGCTGGGGAAGTGTCTGAGCAAAAGTCCTGTAAGGAGTGGCTGAGGAAGCTGGGATTGTTCAGCCTCTAGGAAAGGAGGCTTGGGAGGGACCTTGTAACTCTGTACAGCTACATGAAAGGAGACTGCAGCGAGGAAGGGGTTGGTCAGCACTTACAAGTAACAAGTGACAGGACAAGAGGGAATGGCCTTAAGTTGCGCCAGGTGAGGTTTAGATGGGATATTAGGAAAAAAAGCCTTCACTGAAAGGGTTTTCAAGTATTGAATCAGTCTGACCAGGGAAGTGGTTGAGTCACAGTCCCCAAAGGGATTTTAAATACATCTAGATGTGGCACTTAATGACGTGGTTTAGTGGTGGAGGTGGCAGTGCTGACTTGATGGTTCGACTTCATGACCTTAGAGATTTTTTCAAGCAAAAACATTCTGTGATTCATTATATCACTGTGAGAAGTAACTTAAGAGAAAAATTTCTATTTGGCTTATGCCAGAGACCTGATTAAAAAAAATAACAAACAAAAAATGCAAACTATTAAATTGCATGAAAAAGATTTAAGACATGCTTTCATTTGTTTTTCCTGAAAGTATTTATTTTTGAAACTTCTGATTTGTGCTGTGACAGTAAAATAATATTATTTCCTTTTAAATAGCTCAGTCATTTCACAGGAAAAATAAAATGTCATGAAATACGGGGCATTTTAGTACACAGAATCAATATTTTTCAAGCAGCTTCACAGTTCCATCTAATAATAATCTATTTCATTGTATTCTACCACCTGAAAGTCCTATCTCCATATCATCTGTGAAAACATGAAAATGCCTCCAGCTAACACTGCAGTCAACATACTGTTGAATTATGAATTTTGCTCTGAAACACACAAAATGCTAACATTGTTTTTGTGCTAACATTAACCAAAAACTATATAAAGATTCAAGTTTCACTCTGATTTTTTAATAAAGGAACAAATACTAGGAAGGAATAAAAAAGGGAGATTAACTAGGGAACTCTGAGTTTGGATATTTCTGAGAAATTTCAAATCACTTACTGGCAATTTATAAAACAGCAGAATGTATGGAAAGTCCTTGTCAGATTTTTTGATTGTCAGTGTAATTAATTTGGGTGCAAATGTGGGGAGCAATATTATATCAGACTTCTGAATCAACAAAGCAGTCTAGTGAGACAGCAATGTAAACCTCATATTTTAATTTGAATATATGGATGACACTGCTTAATCATCTGGAGGTATTCTTGAAATATCTGTAGGAAACTATGATCTAATTTACCAAAAATCTGAAAAACATTTTGTGATTTTTAGAATATATTTTAATGGAAACAAACAAGCGAAATTGAATGATTACTCAATTATGCACTATTTTGTATCCACTGTACAGAAAAAACAGTGAAATATATTTTTTCTACACTGATCGGTGTGGAATTTGCAGGCAACCGCGACAAGGGAAGAGATGAGAATCTTGACTCCATGTTTCAGAAGGCTGATTTATTATCTTATGATATATATTCTATTAAAAGGAAATGATGTATAAAACTACACTAAAGAGAAAGGAGACATCAGAAGGCTAGAAAAGAAAGGAATGAATAATAAAATCTTGTGACTGCTTACAGCCTTGACACAGCTGGTTGTCATTGGTCATCAAGTAAAAATTCACATGCTGGGTAAACAATTCTCCAAATCACATTCCAAAGCAGCAAAACAGAGAATCTGAAGCTTCCCAGGTTCTCAGGAGAAAAGATCCTAGCAAAAGGATTTTTCAGAAAATATGTCTGTGACAGATCGAGGTCTTTAGAGAAATTAATGCCTAATTGAAATTATGCTGTATGGCACTTCCTTTAGTGCTGCCTCTGGATTTTAAGCAACATTTATTTGAGGCAACCTATATAAATAAGGGATTGAGTTCTCAGTCTTATACCTTACATGGACCTTACCTCCTGTGAAAATTAGTCCCTATGAGACATAAAATATAATATTCTGATTCGCATAATGTTTCTGTGTCTTGGTTCAAGGAACTTGTTTGCTTTCAGGAGCACAGCATAGCTTTTAAAAAAAGGAGGTCTTTTAATCCCTTCCTATTCTTCTCGTCTCCATCCTTGTCTTCAGCTTGATGGTTACAGCGCTCTATGTTCCACACAAGTAGGCGTGGGTTCAAATCCTGGCAGACAGAAGTGAGAATAAAATCAAGTCTTCCACTTCCTGGAAAAGTGTACTAACAACTATTATGAAAACAAACTGGTGATAGTAGCAGAATCCAAAAAGAAAGCAGCAGCTACCAGAGTGTTGTGAGAGGTGCCCAACCTTGTTATGTGTTAGGGATTCTCTGAATGACACCATCAGGTCAAGCCCCTGAGGGGACTTGCACAGGATCATGCTGGTTTCTGAGTTGCAGTCAGGCAGAGACTCTCCTATGATGACACATATCTCAGCAATCTCAAGTTTGAGAGACCTGTGGCCATACTCAGGACAAAAACTTTCAGGTACTTAAGTGCTTAGAATTAAAGTAAAAAAAAGTACATAGAAGTAGGTAAGAATGTGTGATATTACTAGCCTTAGATGGATCTTTGAGTTTTCAAGATCTCAGGTTTTGACATAAAATACTATGTTCTATCTAGTTATCAGGATCTATATGCATGGGAAGAGTGGGGAAGGGGTAAGGGGGTTAAGTCTGTGCCATGATTTTATTCTGGAAAACATTTCAAATTCTTTATAAAATTATTTAATGTAGTTAGCTAAACTCTCAGATTTCACGACCCAGCTTGCAACTTGATGGAATAAACCATTTCTGTGTATTTTATTACTTTGATTAAAGTGGCTAACTGAGTAAATATTCACCTAAGCAAGCATATTAGTGCAATTAATTAAACTAATCATAGTCAGAACACTTTTAATTGTGGTCACACTAAAGATAGAGCCAATAAAATTACTATTTTCAAACATCTGAATCTTCAAATAAAATAAGTAATCACTGAATTATGGGTTTGACATGGGATGCAGTTATTTTATACTAAGCTTGATTTACGAAATAGAATTTAGAATCTTTAAAACTGGTGAACAAGCAATTCCAGTCACTGAAGTTATAATTTCTTACCAGAGAATTAGCAAAGAAATTTACAAGATGTATGTGTTAATTTAACTGTCTCTTCTGAGCAAAGCTAATTGAGAAGTGTTTTAAATTTTTAATCAAAAGAGTTGTCTACTCGTTCTAGACTTGCTAGTTAGACATTAAAATATCACTTTCTTCTTAAAATTATTTTAAGTAATATAATCTTTAAAGTCCTGTGTTTATTGATTTATTTATTGGCAGATGCATTTATTTTACAGAACTGCAAATGGTGTTTTCCTTGTACATACCTGCATTTGTGCATGGCTATGCAAAAAGAAGAAAAGCTGATTAATGTAAAGTTTACATTTCTTCTGCTTTATTTCTATAAAGAATAGAAGACATTTATGCAAGTAAAGTAAAAGTTTGGAGCTACATTTTTGTACTTGATCAGAGTTGTAAACCTATTTCAAATAAATTAAATAAATCCTGTTAAAATGAGGAAATGAAATTGTTCAGAAGTATCAAAATTTAGATATCACAAATGGGACTGTGTCTTTTTCTTACCATAGTATTAGAAATTCCCTTTAATCATGTTGCTTATTAAGAAGCTACTAAGTATTTGCAAAATCAATTAAGTAAAATATTTGTTAATTTGTGTTAATTACTATGAATGTTTGGTGGTTTAGTATCCTACAACTGATTAAACTATCAGAGCAGTCTAGTATATTGGTGTACCAAGCGTTTTACCGCTATGAGAAAAAAGGCCTGCATTTACATTTGCTACATCTCAGTGAAAGGCTAGGCTTCCTCAAAAGTTTAAAGAAACAAACTCTTTTTGTTAGGCAAGTAAAAATATTATTTTTTATAAAAAAGGAGAAGAATAAACAGATACTCTGAATGTGCCCATGACGTACTTCTGATGTCAAGAAAAAAAAATAATTGTGGTTCACTGGAGTCATGGAAAGTTGTTGCAAGGAGCAAAGTGGGACCAAAGAGAAGAGGGTGAATATGTCTGCACAAGGGGAAACCTGACAAACACCGCTGTACCTCATGCTATGTTCTCCTCTGTCTAACCTCTCCAGTCAGAGAATTATGAATCTGCCATATGGAATAAGTTTTAAGCCTCTATTAGGATCAGTTTGGAAAGGCAGTGTAATTCTTTTAATTGAAAAATTTTTACTGACATAGACAATAGTAATTAATTTATTCTGTATTAGTAATACAATGCAATATAGTGGATTCATTGCCATATACAATAAATATCAAGAATAGGATCTGCATCTGCAGAACCTCAGATAAAATTCTGACCTCAGACTGAAGTATAAGGCTTTATATTTATGTGTCTGAAGGAATTTATATTTTTACTATTTTCACTTGCCTACACAAAATGTTACTTCTCCTTGTACTGACAATTTAATTTTAGAATGAGAAACACAAAATTTAGTAATTTGTTAGTCATGATCAACATGAAAAATGTTAACTTTGTTGCCATTATTTGGATCCTCCCTTGTTACAAAGTGCTCTAAGCCTGATTCTTGCCCAGAAGTAAAGATGACACTTTTAGCTCTGCCTAGTAAAAGAAAAGAAGAGGTTTATAATCTCTTAGATACAATTCTTTGGGGATGAAGGCACTGACAGAGCTGGATTTGTTGACAACGAGAGCGACGTGTCCAACCGAGAACACTGAATTCTTATAGTGTGCTTTTACCAAGAAACCCTTGGTGAGGATGGGATGACCTGTTTTTCACTGCCTCCCACTGCAAATGTGTGATAGTGAAAAGAATACAAAACCTGAAAAGGCAGGGAATGAATAAAATGTTTAGTAATCAAGCAGAGGATGCTGAGGACACTTCCTCATTCTTTTTCCATCAACATAACATGCACGTAAATACTCCCCTTACTCTCCTCTACCTGTTCCTAATTAAAAGCAGATTACTCTGATACAATGATGTTTTAAATGTCACAGTTCTGTAGAATTTCAGCAGTTCTGCCTTTTTTAGCAGCTTAGAAGCTCTGCAGAACAATCTCTGATTTACATTTCATCACTACCTTAATGGAGGAACAGCAGTAAGCTTACGAATTAAAGCTTGCTAGATTAGGGAGTTTGTGCACAAGGTTTCAGATCTCTGGTGAATGGCTTGCTGCAACACTACAAATCATTCTGTCAAATCAAATTGAGGTGTTAAAATACACATTTAAAACAATGCTCCCCAAATAGGTAATATGGAGGTAATTGAAAAACCCAAACTGCATAAAATAGTTGGAAAAAGTGAACAGTGAGGGAGTAAGAGACCAAAGGAAAAAGGAAAAAAAAAAAAAAACCAGACCACAAAACCAAGGCAAATGTAAATAAACATTACTGTAGAAAAAAAATATAATTTACTTTGTCACCAATTAGAAATAAACCTCATACTTTGAGGCTTAACATTTCACCTATTGTGCACACAGTGCTATCTACTGAGATGTGATGGGGAATCATGGGGAAAAATAGAGAAAACTTTATGCCTCATAAGTCTCCCACTGAAACACTGAGAAAGATGTAATCTGCAAATGCCCAGGAAGTATCCAGCTAGGAGTTCTTCATTAAATAGAATCATTGCTTTTCATGGGAAGGTACAATTAAAAGGGAAAATAGAGGACAATGACAAATGCTAATTCTCTAACAGTTTTTAAATCAATGAGTTAAATATAAAACCCCAAACCTTCAGCATTGTAGAACTCAACCAGATGATTGTGCAAATTTTATGAACCTTGCTGTAGGCTGCACTTTATAGAAAGACTTACTTCTTCAAGTATCCATCAATATGAGTTCCATAAGTTAGTACGTGTGCATTCCAGTGACACTTATCACGAATGCTAAGACAGACTAAATTTGAATTATTCTTCTCTGCCCCCCTCCCCCCAACATCAATCTATGTATTAAGAAGCAGGGGAGATAATTAATAAAATCAGCTTAAGATATTTTTAGTTTCATATTTTTAATATTAAAATATGTATACTGAATATCCAATTCAACTCTATATAATTAAAACCACAAACTTTTAGGTTAGATAAACATGCTAATTAAGAGTCCTGTTGAGTTAATCTGCTTCCATTATACACCTAGCCCAACACAGATTCTTTCTTCATATGCATGAAAGGAAAATAGAAAACCTTAATAGAAAATACTTATCAATGTGTTGTTATGGATTTAATTGAATAAAAAAAAAATTCCATCAAAAAAACCAAAGCCACCTTTTTTCATTGAATGGAAAATTGGTTATCTATACATACCAATGAAATAATACTGAAATTCCCTTCTGTCCCACATGAATGTTTGACACTTCATTTAAATTTAAAAAAAAATGAACTAAATTAATCCTTGTGACCTTTTATCCCCAGAGTCCTTAATCAATTGTCTCAATTAATTAATAGGTTTTTATATGGCCCTAAATTATAGTACTCAAATCTTGTCCTCTTCTTCATTCTCTTTAAATATCAAATAATACCAGAGCAAAAAGACTATCACCAAATGTTTTCCCATGCTCTGAGACAAGCCTTATCCCTTAAAACAAGCTCAGTGAAATACAAACAACAGAAATTCTGAGTTTTTCTATTGCAATCACTTCAGCAAAATTTTCAGATGATTTCTGCTAAAAGTAAAGCACTCATATTGTTCTTCCTATCCTCAGGTGTGAATATTTCGTATTTCACATATTGCATATTTTGATCTGCAGGAGCTAAAACCAAAGATGTGTTCTTTTTGTTTGGTTGGTTTTGTTGTTTTGTGAGAATTGGCAGAGTTGGCATACTACAATTTAGTTATTAAGAAAATCAAGTGATTAGATGATATAACAAGAATTACAAATTCCACATCTGGAAATGCTTTCACTTGGATCACTTTGGAAGCCCAGTCCCTCACTATAATTTTAAACTGATTCTCTCTTATGCATATAATAAATAATAGCCTAAGGATTTTGGAAACTTTTCCACCTGTTTCCTTTACACTGATAAATAAGGTGTAAAACATCAAAGAAACATGTCTTGTTTGCTTTTTCATATCAACTAGAACTTCATTTTTTGTTATAACCACAGGACAAAACTTGCATGAAATTCATTTTTTTGACAAAATCTGCAGGCAAACGTGGGAATCTTGTAATGACCCAAAATTTTAACACCTCTAGATGATCACTTGCAGATGAAGCTATACACAGAAATATATTGGTAAGTGCATTATAGTCTTTCTTCTTCAGTGTAGTAACTCTATCTACCTAACCATCTCTTGAACATTGTGCAAGAAGGCAAAGTATTTACATAACTCTAGTAAACCCACATACCATTCAGGTATGACAGTTAACCATATTTTAGTCATGGCAATAAAATTTTAATCCAAAGTTCTCTTTCTCCTCCCCTTCTTTTCCTTCTTACACAGACCATAACCATGATCATATTTGTTTACTAATAATTTCTTTATTCATGTAGATGCATATTCCCATGTAATGCAGAGGCAAAAAGCATATTAAATGTAGCATGAGGAAGAATTCAAATACGGAAGGAATTTGTGTGGAAAGTGAGGAGCAAAAGAAGCACTTCTATGAATAGTTAATTAATTAATTGATGCATTTCCAGATAGGAGAGGAAGCATAATGAATATTTATTGCAGTTGGTTCTGAATTAAATCTATTTTTCTCTCCCAGAGGAGCAAAAGTATTTGAGCCAAATTTGCTAATGTTTGCAAAAGGGTTTGGTTTTGGGTTGTTTTTTGAGTGTTTTTTGGTTGAGTGTTTTTTCCTCCTACTTTTCTGTGTGATGTACATTTGGTTTGTCTCTTCAATTAATTTCATTTCTGAAAGCAAAAAAGTGTTAAATGAGTATATATTTGGTATATATTTGCCAAAAGTATTTAATAGATTTTCCATTGTGATTCTTGAACATTAGAGCAGTATCCTTCAAAAATAAGCATGAGGATGCCATTTCTTAAGACTAAGAAATATTTTCTTAATGTCATGGAGAATAATTAGGTAAATATCTACATCAATTTATAGATGTTTCTGACTGATATTTGTGCTTTCTCAAACTGAGGAGTTTTGCTGTAAACATTGGCATACTTTGAGGGAAAAACATCACCTACTTATATTATAACACAATAAAATACAAGTAGTCTTGTGTTTCAGTTTGGTCCTCAACATAAAACTTGATGTAGTTTTGCTTAGTTCATTGCTATCTTTGCTGTCTCCAAGCAAAATTGGCATCTTCCTATATGCCACGTGAATTTGAATTCCAGATATGCTGATCTCTTTTCACTTGAAAAAAGTATGGAAAACCTCCACATTGTTTTTCCTTTCAGAGAGCTTTTATATAGATATTTCTGTAGTTATCCTTCATTCGTCCCGCAAAATGTTAATGGAGGAACCTAATAGATAGTAATGATTATCTGTTGTATGGTTGCATCATCAAAGTCCATAAAATAAAGACTACCATCAGATTCAAAATCTGAAAAGCACTTTGAAGATAAGTCCTCTAGAAATGCATAGTTTTAAAAATATGTTGTCATATGTTTTACAAATGACTGATAAACCGCAGGACTGAATTAGATCCTTGTCATTTCATATGTATCTACTTTATCCCTGTTATACATGTATCTGGAATTTAGCGCTATCTCTCTGAATGTCTACTCAGATTTCAGTAATTTCACAAGTTTCACAGGCACTAAGAAGTGTTTCCCTATTCATCTGACAGCTGGACTGGCAGGTAGGTCAACTCTTATCCAAGCCTAAGCAGAATATTAAAACCAGCCCAGTTAAAGTGTGAATGGGGACATGCTGACAATAGTCAAGTTTTCTCCAATATACAACTGCCTCCAAGACTGACAGTAGGGCTCATTTCTTCTTTCTTCTTAGTCAGTGACCCTGGGAAAAATTACACAGGGAAGCAGAAAGAGAACTGGTCTGTGTTCTCTCCTGGCCTTAATTTGCACCAGTTTTGGAATTGCCTAGTCTGAACACACTACAATTTCTGCTGTATAAAAATTCTTAAGTCTTGACAAAGAAAGAATCTTCTTCCCTTCTAAGGAGATGCATTAATACTGGGATATTGTTGGCAGTGAATTTAACATTTCTTTTTACAATGTCATTGCTGATAAAGCACATAGTTTATTGTTTGACTGCAGCAAGTATATTCTTCATCACCTGGCTACAACAATCTCTCATTTCTTCATCATGAGAAAGAGGAGCCTGACCGGAGCATGAAAGTTCAGGACAAATGTTCACAATATGTTCTCTAAGATTTTTGAGAAACAATAGGTATCCAGCTGTTTTCGTAATAGAGTCAAAAACTTGGTCTTCCTTATGGGCAATCTTGAATAACCTGTGAGAACAAATGCTCTTTGATAAAGTTTTCAGTTTTGTAGCACCAATAATCAACACTTGATTTACTGGAGGCTTTGCGTTCCTTAGGAAAGATGATGTCTTCTGAAATCCCATTTTGGATTTAGCTCTTTGCACTTCTATAACCATTCACTTTAAAAGGACTTAATGGGATTACAAAAACTGTCAACCACATTCTATTACCATTCTATTAAGAGATAAGGATGTCCATAATGAGACTATGCTGAAGATGGACATTTGTTAATAATGATTTTCAGTGCACTTTATGTTTTAAACTAACTCAAAAAAATGTTTAATTTGGTCGTGCTGCCTGGACTCTAAAATGCAGGTATGCTCACCATCCTGTGATCAGAATTAAGTTCTTTTTTATAGCAGATCAGAAATTTAAACTTCATGCTTTAAGCTGCTTGTACTAAAAGCAACGTGTTGCATCCTTCCTTGGATAACAGTATCAAAGAAAGTGATCCTTAGAAATACTTCTGTGATTGGCACTAGCAAGGCTTTGATACATACTATTTATACAAAAATTAAAAAAAAAACCCAAATAAAACAAGCCCTAATATGCTTTACTTAGCTTCTTTGATGTCCTTGAAAGAGATTGCACATAATTCCTCATGTAGAAAATGCGCACTGTGCCTTATAACGAACAGGAACAGTTTCCTTTATACACTGGAGTGTTTCATGCACACTCATTGAGATTTGTGCTGGGTGTTGAGAGACCGCAACACAAGGATAACTTTGCAGTTAGGAAAGAAAGCAAACTGCTGCTTAGGCTATCGGACTCGGTGTCTTCTGGCTCTGCATATGCCTCTTTATGGCAAGTATGGTAAAAGATAACTAAAGATTGGACAGGTACAATAGTGAAGTATGGTATTTAATCTGTGTTTTTTAATGTATACTTGTTTGTTTGTTCGCCATAAGATAATTGACCAATTGAATTTTTAAGTCAAAAAATATCTCTCAAAATTTGCCTTGACAATCTATCACAAATAGGATAGTTGACTTCACAGATTGACCAGTTTGGTTTGTGTGTTTGTTTTAATATCTCTCATCCTCATATGTGTAACCACAGAAGAATAAGTGTCACAGAAAATTCCTATCTTGGCACTACCAAATGTCAGCATCTATTCCCATATCCTCTTACTGTGTTGTTTGATTTTATAGGTATTTACTAATGATTCACTAAACTGTTTTCCACACAAAGTTGTAGGAGTGACCCACATGACTTTAAATACTGTGTTATGTCATTACTATTTGAAAAGCTGGAGAACAGCTAGCTGTGCAGAAAACAGCTGTCTTAGAAGGAATAAAATTAGTGTTTTGAATTCCAGCGAATTCCCACTTGGCTTTTCTTTTCAAAGCCCTCCAGAACAAGGCATATCAATACTTAAAAACAGAGAGACAATATAAGAGAGATGAGGAATTGCTTAGGATTGTTGCCAGAAAATAAATAAATAAACAAATAATGAAAAACTATGCTGCATGAAAGTATGATGGAAATACAGAGAGATTATGAAAAGCTGAAAAATATATATACTGAAAAACATATCAAAAAGAATTTTCTCAGTAAGTGTAGGGGAATTTCATCATAATTGGAAGCAAGCCTTTGTTATGTTCCCCTTTATTTGGGAAAAGCTGTACCAAGCATTTTGCTCGGGCTATGTTTTGGTTTTGCCTTAATAACCCAAACAGTTCTGTCTTTACAAGATATATCCTCAAGAGATTTTCTGCTGTAGAGGCTTGAGATTACTATGATGGATTGTGATTTACTGTACACTGAAAGGAGTCTCACTAGTGTTTCTATATTCTCGCAGAGGTTAAATGGTATTCAGTATGGAATACTGTCAAAAATGTTTTATTTTGTGACAAGAAAACAACACGAAAAATAAAGGAGCACCCACACAGTCATGATCTCTGTGTCCAATCTACTTTCTACTAAGCATCAAATGATGGAGACAGCAGTTTGGGAAGGAATTCTCTGGTGCTGGATAACAATGTGTGACTTCAAATTTTTAAATGCATTTCTTGATTCAGTTGAAGAAAATGGCTGTTGGAAGTATAGAAAAAAAAATACACTATTAATTCCATGATTTTAGGTTACTGTATTTGGGCTCCTCCTGATTGTCAGTGTAGACCCAAATATTTAGTTCTCACCTTTATTTCAGAACAATCCTACACCATGAATAGAGGGACGTGAATTATTCTATATCTATTCAATGCTTCAAGACAATGTTTTAGAGTATTAATTTATTTAATTTATAAATAATTATTTATATGTGGGTTTGTGTTACTAATGATATCCTATATATTTTCTTAAATATCATTATTTATTTTAATACTTAATATAAGTATTTATTGTGGCAAGAGTAAATAAATGAATGACAGTCCAAAACTAAAGCAGAGAGACTGAAAAACACAATTGTAATTCAAATTAGATTTTAGATAAAACACTGTCTGTATCTAGAGAAAAAACACTGTTGCTAGCACAGTTGTCACAATAACTTGAACCTGAATGGCTTCTGCATAACTCATGTCATCAAGTGATTCACTTGTGTATTACTTTAAAAAATTCTGTCTGACACTTTTGACATACCATATCCTTTGAGTTTTTTCCTCTTATTCAGAAATCAAGGCAAAAAATTCACTTCATAAAATATTAATAGGTGCAAGTATTGTCTCTGACCTTACTTGATCAAAGCGATTAGTGTCAAAGTTTAATTGCATTTCATGTGTCTCAGTGACATCTCTAAATCTTTCATGGAGTCAATAAATTATTAGCATCACATGAAAATCTCAGAAAGCCATAATATGAGGTAAGAAAATTCTGTAAACTGATACTTGAGACTTAAATGAAAATTTATTTTATTTAATCTTAGTATTTTTCTTCAGTTCTTACTAAAGATCAAGGATCAAAGCCTGAAAAATTCTGTGAGAATTATTTGGGGTATTTATCGCTAGCCTTATAAAAAGAATATACCTTCATTTTAATAGATACTGGGGTAATCTTAAGATCTCAAAGATTGTTTTCTTCTCGGGAATTTTTTGCAAGACTGTTTTAGGCCTTATGGTTTGCAGTCAGAAATAAGTTCCTGGTCCTTGTACTGAGCAGGCATACTGACATTCAGCACAGTTCTTTCTACTTAATTTGTGTCTTCAAGTAGTTGGTTTCCTTCTGTAATAATTTTGCTAGCAGTATTAGTAGCATTGTATTCTCTCTTCTAATACCCTGTTGGATCTGTGGTCAACTGTGCCAGTCATTCTCAGCCAGCAGTGACAAATGGTTGCCACCAGAGTCCCAAAGCCTTTGTTGGGTAGGGTAAAATAAAGTGACTGAGTTCCTTCCTCCTCAAAAAGTTTGAATTTTTTTATATATCTCTCTTGCTCTAAGCTCCTGCCTTTTGTCTGCATGGCCCATTTCACAGCCTCCCCAGTCTCAAATTTTCCCCCAGGACAATGAACTCCTGGGTTTGCTGGACTCTTCCCACACAGGCATTGGCACAGCTCAGGCTCAGGCAGGGGAGGCAACAGACACTTCCCCCAAAGCACAAAGTGAAACCAGGCCAGCCCTGAGACTGAAGTCTCAGGGTAGAACCTGTGGCCTTTTACTAGGAATGGCAAAAAATCATATTCCCTGCACTACAGCACTGCAAATGAAACTGCTTTCATGGAAACAAAGCTCTTCTATACTCCAGAAAGACTGCTAGTGGTTCTAGACTGCTCAGTCAGGAAGAATAATATTACTTTCTAACAAGAAGAATCTTTTGTCACAGTCTGTTCATGCTAAAGAATTAAAAGAAATTAGTCTGGCTAACATTTTGTCTTTTGGCAACCTCTTCAGCCTGAACTGTGCCTCTATTGGATTACTGACAATAATTTCTGACCTGAAGAAACCAGTCAGGCAAGGATTTCACTATCAGCTTTTCAGATGGAAGTGCAAATACTTAAACATTTACCTCAGCAGAAAGCTCATCATGCCAAGTTTTTCTGGCTTGCAAACATCTGTGTAAGCCAAGGGATCATTTCTGCAGTAATCAAGACGTGGTCGGCAATGTCTGCTCCTCTTTCTCTAGAATACACTTGTGATTCATGTGAATCTCCACCTTATAACTCTTGACATCACTAACAATTTCAACAGCAAGCACTTGTCTTGTGGGTAGCTTCATTCAGTTGATGTCAAAGTTCTTGAATCATAAATGATAAGCTCTTCATTCCCATCTGGTTATGTCTAGCAGAGATTTATTCCAATGCCATAGAGTGCAGCAACTCAAATAATAATCAACAATGTCTGTTTGTCATAGCAAATGAGTAGAATTGGATGTCAGTCACTTGATCACATTTTCAAAGTGCACTTTCTGCCAGAAAGTCCATTGCCATTGATCTGTCTTGTAAAAGAAGCAGAGAGGAGTTATCATTGATTTTTGTGGCACAGATGTACCAGAAGTTCAAAGAATATCTAGAGATCTTGCTTATGTTTTAACTGAAAGTAAATTGCCTTCATGTTTTTCTGCAAAACCTATATGTATCTATTTGACATCTCCTATAACTGTAGTACTCAGAAAAGTGATTATCCCTTGGTCTATACTCTGCTTTCACTGTTGGTGGACCTCCATGGGATGCAGGGAGACAGTTGCATCACTACGGTCTTCTCCCATAGGCTGTTCTCATACTCATCTGGACTGTTTCATATTTTCTTCACTCCACTCCTTCACACCACCACTGCAGTGTTCTCTCTTTCTTAAATATCTTATCACAGAGATGCCACCAGCATCACTGATGGGCTCAGCTGTGTACTGGTGGGTCCATTTTGGAGCTGGCCAGACCTGTCTCTGTCTGACAGGGGTGCTGCCTGGTGTCTTCTCACAGAAGCCTCCTAGGTATCACCCCCCCTACCAAAACCTTGCCACATAAATCCAATACATATCCAGCTGTGCTTTTGTGAAAATTTTGTTCTTGTTCAACAGCTGTGACAAGGTTTCACACATTATCTTCTGCATTGGATGAAGCTCAATATTATCACCTGTTTATTCTGAAACTTTGGCAGATGATTGCCATTCTTGTAAACAGAAACTGCAGTTTTGGTTGTGCAAAAGAATTCATTGTGCTGAAGTTCATGAAGCGAAAGGAATTTATTTGCTAACTGACCACGTGACAGTCACGTTTATGTGGGACAGTCTGATTTTCTCTGGCTGCTACCAATTAAATGATGTAAGAGAGGGAGAAGACATGATCTCAGTTCTTTCCTCATCAAGAAGAAACAAGCTCCCCTGTGCAATTCTACAGGCACGCACTGCAAAACTGATGGTTTACTCTTCTCCTACATATCTTCTCAATATATAATTCATTTAAATACAGCTACTATAATATCTGCATTTAAATGTAGCCTATGCAAAATAGTGTCTTCCAACACCATGTTTATCTGGCAGAAGAACTTTCCATTGCTAAAACCACAATCCTGCTAGAATGTAAAAGCTTTACAACTTTGTAGCTCTTTGTAGATTTGGGGTATTTCCAAGTCAAATGAGAACTGTTTTCCTTATTTAACAATTTTTTTCTTCAAATAGACTGTTCAAAAAGTAGAAGGAATTGGTGAAGAGACTACAGAAATTCAGTATATCATTACCTTTTAACTGAAAGATTTTGAATGATTTTTCTAGACTTATGCCTGGTGGATTTTACAAGCATTTGAAACAGAGAACCAAGTAGATCTTTTTTTACTCACATAGCCATGAATACTGGTTTCATGTGTTAAAAATACCAACCATGTGGTGCATTTAAAACGTATTTTAGTATTTCAGATTCCTCTTTATCAGAGTTTTTTTTTCAAGCAACAGATTTGTGTATTTTTCACTCTGAAAGTTGATATTTCAGAATGTTTTCATTCTTTTGAAGAAACAGTTTGAGAGAATAGATGCGCAGAAACATACATGACTAAAACCCAATTACGCCTAAATAAAACTAAAATTTGAATTGTGAAATATAACTTAATGTCAGAGAAGCCTAGAGTATTCACAGCACCATTCTATTTCTTTTGTGGTTCATGCCACGTATAGTGAAGCAATGCAAAAAGCATTTCTGTACATTCTGTGAGCAATTATAAATATTGGTCAATGCACCAATAAATGCTAAAGGGAATTACTTGCATATGATTCTCTATGGGCTGAAGCAAAAGTAAAGCAAAGAGAAACCATTCAGTGCCTGCAAAATTGATGTGACCATGAACTCTAAAAAGTGTTATATGGCTACATTTTAAAAATGCATAGTTTTTATAGAATATTTGTTCAACATTTGATCTCTGCTTCTCCAGAGATTTCTAGATTACTCAGTTTTTATCTAGTATTTCTATCAGCTCAGAACAGAATGCTTGTAATACGTCTAGTACCACAAGAATAAAATATAGCTAGTCTTGAGAATATATATTTCCAATTATGTTTTATTTACATAAAGATAATTCTGAAAAATAGGCACTGTTTGACAGTTGCTCAAATACCCTAAAGGCTGCCCTTCCCAATCTTCCCTCGTACTAAGGCCCATACCTGCAATGAATAAAAAGACTTGCAGCTATAAAAATTGTACATAAATTGAATCTATTATCTTCAAAACCAGCCCACATTCAATTTCTTTTCTAAGCTTTTGTTAGCTTTAAGTACACTTGAAACATATTTGTACAAATTTGTGCTCAGGCAACTTAAGGACAATTAGGTAGATATAGGAAAGGGAAGTTAGCACTAGAATGGCACTTGTCAGCTGGTTAGAAGTATTATGAGATGTCAGTTTTACTAAAAGTAGACAGTGCTTGATCTTAGACTTCATTGTGTAAAGACATGTTTGGCCAGACCTCAGTGTTCCATCCTGAACCTGAATATATATAGTTTTAAGACTCCATGTTATGCTGCATGCTGATAGAGAAATATTTCATTTCAGTTCTATCTCTAACTGCATTAAGTATTTCATCTTGGAATGCAAAGATTGAACTTCTGTTTTCAATTCCAATAGAGGGAACATTTGCCAGCTGTGGAAAGAGACATTTTCCCTGAGTATACATAAATGCCATAAGAACAGTAAACCAAGTTGTCATGAATGCAAAAAAAAAAAAAAAAAAAAGGGGAGGGAGGGAGGGAGGGAGGGAAGGAAGGAAGGAAGGAAGGAAGGAAGGAAGGAAGGAAGGAAGGAAGGAAGGAAGGAAGGAAGGAAGGAAGGAAGGAAGGAAGGAAGGAAGGAAGGAAGGAAGGAAGGAAGGAAGGAAGGAAGGAAGGAAGGAAGGAAGGAAGGAAGGAAGGAAGGAAGGAAGGAAGGAAGGAAGGAAGGAAGGAAGGAAGGAAGGAAGGAAGGAAGGAAGGAAGGAAGGAAATATGGATGTATAGTGCTCTTACTACTAGTAAGAAAAGCAAGTAATAGACTGCATGAAAAGGTTATTAGAAACAGTATAAACTCTTCAAGAAATAAAATCATTATTAAATGAAGAATATTTGGGCAAACCTATATTCTATGGTATGTGTTTTTTAAGTCTGACATATAAAAAAGAAGAAAGCAGAGAATTGATTACAATGACTTGTTAGTTCTTTTGGTTGACAACAGGCAATTTGGAGTGAATTTTCTTCCTATTTGAATAACAGATCAATGAATTTAAGACATATTTTAAGCTCTTCAAAACATTTTATTTTATAAAACTATAGAACTCTGTATAGAACTCTGAATTTAAATCAGATTATTTTTTTCTTTTGAGTATGTTATATATATATATATATATATAGGTAATTGGTAATTGCAAAATACAAAATATACAATTAGTCTATGAAATGTTTTGATTTGGTTAAGTCTATATATATTGTGACAATAATATAACAACTTTTACCTATTATCTTCAGTAAATTTTTGAATTTGTCCCCACATTAAAAATCCTACATGAAACAGGGAGGGAAAGAGAACTACAGAGAAACTACTGGTGAGTCACACACAATGGTGTTAGTCAAAAATTAGCAGTTTTTGGTGAAGGCACCTATGTCAAAGCAGCCTCAAAGGAAAGAGCTGTTTTCTGATTGAAAGAAACAGCACGATTCCCATTTTGGTGGAGACAGAAGCTTCCTCTTTGCACTGACATGTATTCCTGAGCTCAAAGCCATGTCTGCCACTGCCTTAATTTCTGTATAATGTAATGTTGTCAGGTCTTTCTATTCCAGACAGATTTTTTCAACTGCACTCACTTAGAAGCAGGCAGAAATAGAAGTCTGTTTAGCAACAACAGTTAGCTGAGCTATTCTGCTCCCTAAATTCCTGCTCATCTCTCTTGACACTCTGGCAGATGCATTTTTAATTGCTATTTAGTGACAATGGCATCAGTCAGAGTTTTATAATTGTCAAAAGGCTTTTTTAAATTTTACAATACCTTGTCTTACCAACTAGTTATAGCTTTGTCAATCAGTGAAATCAGAGTGCAAGTTAATTTACATTTCAGCAAATGTGGTAAGACTTTTGCAAAAATATCTCTGTAACTCAACCTTAATTTTGTCCAAACTGTTCCACACTGGAATATCATCATTCAGCAGATGCTGTAAAACCAGTTGAAACACTGTTGAAATGCAAAAAAGGAAATGCACTCTTTGTGCCATATGGGAGATGAAGAATGTATATGCTCAAAGCAGGACTGCACAAATCTTGTCAGTACAGAAGCCAATACTAGACAAAAGCAGGTGATGTGAGTGGGACAGAGCACAGAACTCACAATAAATAGGTGCCTACAGAGCATGCACATGCTAGAAATTATTTCTGGCACTGAATCCTAAATGATTTTGAGTTGGATTTGGTGTCTGGGTTTCTGTCTCGCTGTCTATATTCTGCCAATGCCTACATGGTAAGAAAATGTAAAATAAAATTGAAGGAAAAGACAAGTATCCAGACTTAAGCCACAAAGATAAAAACGTAAAAAGAGACATGAAAATAAGGAGAAAATTTTTATGAGATAAAGTGAGTTATTAAAATAAATAAAAATTATTTTAAAAGAACAATCACATGGTTAAGATGTCAAATATAAATATTAATTCAATGTTTAAACAATCACATGGTTAAGATGTCAAATAATATTAAATCAATGTTTGACAAGAAATATAAATAAAGCATTTTGTAAGTCATGAAAAGCGCTAAGAAAAGCTTTTGAAAGAAAAGTAGTGGAAATGATTAAAGGGATGAATAGACTTACTTATTAGAAAAGATTAAAAGCATAAATACAAATAGTTTAGTGAAGTAATTAGGTGAGGGAAGAAAGGAGGACATAATAAACTACAAACATCTGAAGGCAGTAAACACAAAGGAAGCAGAGGAATAATTTAGCCTGATACAAGAGAGTGTAATTAGAAGTAAAGGAATTAAAGTTAAAAGGGGAAAAAATACGTGGAGCAGAAGAGAAAAACACTTGCTCACTAGATGAAAAAAGATTGAACTGGTGAGAGTCTATATCTGAGAGTAAGTAGATGAAAGGGTTGGAAAGTATAACAAAACAAAACGGTAACAAAAAGATAAAAAACAAGTTCTAGAGGGCTGCATGCAACTGTCTGATTACAAAATTTACATTTAGGATATTGCTTACCTTCTAAAAAATATTTTTAAAAAATAACTGGAATGATGCTTTTAAAGACAATTTTCACTCCTGTGTAAGTCTTTATTAGTGCCTGTTATCTCACTGAGCCTATGTGGTTTGGTTTGGAAAGCCCTGTGGGAGAGTGAAGAAAGATACCTGTACAATCAGAGCGAGCATCTTCAAGACATGTCAGGCCCAGAGAGCAAGAATCAGATTTATTCCCAAAATCACTGGCAAAGCAATGATCAGGAGGATGTATGAGAGGCTCAGTGCTTGATCTTTGTCTTGCTTACTTGTAAAAGTTAGGGCTTTATGGGGAGGCTGGGTCAGCATTTCAGATTCTGATTCCGCTGTTCCCTGACCAGGTGTGCTCCACAGTATTTCTGTGTCTCTTTCCTATTTTCTGTCCACTTTCTATCAATTTCAGACTATCACAATTCCTGTTCCTTTCTTTCACTGCTCTCCTCCTGTCTTCTCACAAATAATTTCCTGCAAGTTTCCCTTTGCTTTCCATGCAATCACACTAGCTTATCTTCTCTGCCTCCTTCCCACTATTATTTCTCCCAGAAGTCCTAATTCCTGCCTTCATGTTCTACTTGTCTCCCTTAGGGACAAATGACACAGAATATCTCAGTCCCATACTCTCTCTCTTAGCCTCCTTCTTCACTTTCCAAATTTCCTCATTCAAAAAACAGCTCTTATGATAGGAGAAAAGAGAGGACAGTGCATAGGTTGGTTTTTTTTTGTTATATATAGAAATAATTTACAACTCATTTAATTTCTACCATAATATGAAAAGTAAAAAGTATATTCAAATGGAAAGCCACAGGTTTAGTTTTAATCAGCAATTTTCAGGCTCCTTTTCTGATTTTAACAAGAATGAGGTATGTCCTGAGACACTTTCTAGAACTTCATTTCTTTCTAGAGGCAAGAGGAAGGCAGGGTTATAAAGTGAATAACCTCATATTACCATGAGGTTTAACTGAAGCACAAATAGAGTAGCTGTTATTAGAGATCAGCCATGTATTGGCATGGGGCTGAGCTCTAATCTTTCTTTCAGTCTTTAGCTTCTGTTCCCAGGACTTTTGATCCAATTCTAAAGGCAGTAAAATATATTCCTACTGTCTGTTATGTTTCCCCAGTGTTCTCTATCAATCCTGATATTCCTTTTCCTAGGTAATGGAGGTTGTTATACTGTCTATCATTATTCAGGCTTGTAATTATATTTAAAAGCATCCTAGATTTTAGTGCGTTTAAAAACTTAATCTACCTATGTTACGCTTATTGAGAGTTTTAAGGTATAACCGAAACCCAGATATACAAAAGAAAAATAATTAAAATACTCCTTTTCCTTTTTCTATATTCAGAGGGAGGTTTTTTCCTACTTTTTTTTTTCAGGTGTACTATAGCAGTTATGACAGGTAATATCAGAACTATATATGATAACTTTTAAAGGAATTACATGTGTTGTTAAGATTGATTTATTAGTTTACTATCAGACACATTTTGAAACAAACTTTAAATTAAAGAACATCTTCCAAATTCCCTGACTAGTTTGACTGTTAAAGAGGCTACTCTGGCCTTGTTATGATAAATAAAAGAACTAGAGTGGTTTATGAAAGGACCCTAGAAGATTATGTCTGTTCCTTTAGTTTGAGCAATTGGAAAATATCTGCAAGAATGCCCCACAGAATTATTACACACAAATTGTCTCAAATTTGTTTCAAGTAGCATAGCTGTACATTTCCTTTCTTGAAGCTCTGCTTTGTGTACTGCAGCTTTAGAAGATCATTGCCCTCAGCTTCACTGAAAGCCCAAGGGGGAAAAAGCCACTGTAAGAGCAGTCCCTGAAGCCACTTGCTTTTGAAAATGGTACCCAAAGTATACAATTCAGAAAATCACATTATTTTTTCACTTTGTCTCATTTGAAAAATCAAAACTATTCTCATGAGTTTCCTGATTCAAATTCTGTTACTAAGTTATTATCTAAAGATTCTAAATGTGCAGCTCAGAAATATTTACCCATGGCCTAAAAGTAACATGTGCTCATGTTCTTTTGAGGGGGCCAGTGGTTTTGCGGATTCACACTAAAATGTATATATATGTAAGAGCATATGCAAGTAATTTTTCTTATGATGAATATTATTTTAAAAATTTGCTTTCATTTTTTAATCAGCATTCTTCATTGATGAAAAGCTATGAACTGGAAACAGCATTAGAAATCCCCCTAATCCTGAAATTATCAGATTCTGGTGGAAAATTGAATAATTATTTTCCTTTCCATTTCCCAGTCTGTCATTTTCTGATGGCTCAAGTAATCCTTTTTCCATCTTGTTCTTGATGAGATGGCTAATAGTAAGTCACTTATTTTAGAATGAAAATTATTTTGCAAGTCATGGGCTACTTATAAAATTCAAATTTCTTGAATTGTTCAGTACAGATTCATTTGGGAACCTTGAGTTTGTTTTAATGACAGCTTAAGATCAAGCTATCAGATGTGATTACAAGTCTCACATTTCTTAAGTGTCTATTTACTTACTAAGAGGTGTCCATTCTCTTCTGACTGGACACATTAACAGGTCACAGGTCAAGTGCTGAAGGAAAAGGTACTGTGAAAAGCCACACGCCTGTTTGCTTTGATTTGGCCCTTTAGACATAGTGAACAATGAAAAGAGTTATCAATATCAGTCAGTCCACCTGGAGATAAATAACAGTTGTAATAGGAAAGTAAAACATCAGACTGAATCTGCAAAAAAAGCAAATAGAAAATTTCACAAAAGTGGTATGGAAGAAGGAGCAAATTTGTCTTTATAATGAAATAACAGACTTTTTGGTTGCTGTTGTTTCTGTGAATGCACTTAAACATTTATCAGATTTTACACATTCCTTTTCCTTAGGTGTTTATTCTCTCTCATGCCATCAGGAGTAGCAGCTAAATGTTAGCCATATAACTGAATCTATGCACAGACCTATCACACAGTTACACGCCATTCTATCTCCATCAGCCAGGTCACAAAAGAGAATGCTAATAGAAGTATTTCTTCATTGAACCACAAGGTTCATCTCTTGACTGGTACATCTTAGACACTTTTCTTTCTGTCAGTATGACTCTGATTTGTTCAGGGTCACTCCCACTTGAGCCCTATGGATCAGAGTGTGTTCTGGGGACACAAACTGTGTCTTAAAAACCTCTCCATCCTCTCAAAGATTTTTCTCAAAAAAGAGCTTTCTTCACCATCTCAAAGCTTTGGACTAAGTCTCCTCTGATGCAGACAATACATGTAATTAGGAAAACCAAAAACCATTTCACCACCCTGATAGTTCTCAGCAGTTGCATTGACCTCTTTAAAAGGCTTCTTAGAACTTCTTTATGCCTGATAAACATAAGTGTAGGTACAAAATCCAAAGGACAGAATGTCAGTTTAAAGCTGCTTTTAGTTGAATGCCTCTCACATCTCCTGCCAAGCGCTTCTTTGTGGTACCAGCAGATAGCAGGAGAACGTGTTGTTTCTTCCTTTTAATATTTTCAATGTGGTAGTTGGAACATGTCAGAGTCTATTTATGAGTGGCTGCCACTACTGACCTTTTTTATCCAGAGTGTTTTCTAATAAGTAAAGAATTAACACCCAAAGAGTAGCAGTTTGTAATTTCCTGGCTTAACTGTGATATGACTATTACCCTTTTGAACTCTATCATTACCCTCTTACTCATCTGAAAATTATACATAAAATTAAAATCAGTAGCTGAGAATATAATTTGTTCCATTCAAGCCATAGGAAAAAAAATCCAGTAAGAGAGCTTGAGTTCAAACAGGAAATTTCAGTAACATCGTTCACTCAGGTAGGTGTAGATCCATTTAAATAATAGCTTTGACTGTCCAAAATCAGAAACAAGCAGTTATGATAACATGTTACATTACAAAATCCTGCTTTCCATGTCCTTAAAAAATTATTCTTACATGAACTAAAAGATAAAAAATGTTATGGTTTTATGTGCTATATGTGTTCTATTATAAATCATATCTCATCCCATTAGTAATAAGGTCCTAATTTTTAGTCAAACTCATATAAAAATGCCCTCTGTTTTGCTTTACTTTGTATTGTTTTATTTTCTCCTGTATTTAACATTTACACTTCACATTTTTATTAACCAGTCTGATTTGTTAATTGGTGCTTGTTTTACTAAAAAAAGTTTTAATATTTGGCTTTAATGTTGTTCAAGGACTTATATTGTTCAAAGTTTAAGTCATCTTATCCTTTAAAATGTAGCATAATCTTTAAAAGACTTTTCCACTTTTCCTCTCATCAAAAGATTCAACAAGTTTTGTTATTCTCCTGCTATTCAGAGAATTGGACAAATATACAGCTGAAGAGGCACCTGAAGCTTTTGGATTGTCTCCAGACTTTGGCCAGGAGTCAGGAACAAATACAATAATATTGAACTGGGAATCTGTACTTTGTAACTTTAACTGTACTTTGTGACTGTACTTTGTGTGCAGACTGTGGTATGTAGTTATGCTACTTAGTAGCTCTGTTTTCACATGTATTTCTCCAGTCTGGAACCTCCAAAATCACAGTGATTTTTATGGACTCACTGATTTATCTTGAGACTTCTGTTAAAATCCATCATAAATCATAAAACTGTTTCTTATTGCTCTAAGGAATGATTCTCAAACCTTGGTATTCTGGCATTCAAGAATCCTCATAAATAAATAAATAAATAAATAAATAAATAAACTGCAAGTGGAAAAATTAAACTATATACTATTTTGTGGTTGATTGACCTTGTCTACTCTCCAGATGCCCAGCCTCTCTATTACTACATCTTCCCAACAGAACCAGGGAGAAAATGTGGCAAAAAACTCATGTGCTAAGATAACACTCAGCTATTATCATCTTGGGCAAAATGGAATCAAATTGGTAAAATTGGTAGAATTTATTTTCAATTAAAAAAATAAGATAATAAGAAATAAGGAACAATATGAAACATCTTTTCCTTGCTCCTCTCTTCCTCACCAAGTTCAACTTCATCCCTAAGTTCTCTACTTCTCCCCTGAGCAGTGCAGGAGGACTGGGAGGAAATGAGTTGTAATATCAAACCCTATATCAAACAGCCTGTATTTAGTTCCAGAAACCAATACTCTAATTTATCCCTCTGGCTAATCATCACAATCCAAACTGTCCATCAAGGGGGACAGAATAATTAAAGAAAAGATATAAGCCCCTGGTCACTTTTCGGGGAGAAAGCTGAACTTCATCTGCATAAGGAAAGCCCAAGAGGTCAATGTTTCAAACAGGTGATAAAAACACAGCTGTTAGAAGCAGCTGTTGCAAAATGAAAGTTTTTGGCAGTACCTTTTAGTTTCAAAATTAACATGCAGCAATCAAAAATGAAAGATCCAGAGAAGTTTTAAAAATAACCAGAAGCAATGAAGGGAAAAATGACACTTACATAAACATGGCTAACTGGACATTTTGGGATTCCTGGAAGAGACTGGAAGAGTTACTTTATAATTCTGAGATATATTATCCAGAATAATTTTGAAATCCATTTACTTCAGGAGTCCATGATGTATACATACCATTGACACCAATTGCTATACCAATATACTATTATATATATTATATTATGTTATATATTACTATAAATAACATTATTGTCAATATTTATAGCAGCATAAAATTAAAGAAAATGTTATTTATATTTCTTTTGATTATAGTTTTAAAGTATGTGTAATAACACAGAAAATAATTTAAACTGTTTTTGCTAATGTTTATAAGTGGGTGTCATTAGAAGAATTCAATTATGGGGAAAAAAAAAAGGGAAGAAAAAAAGGTTTTCTTAGGAATGCCACCTTAGCCATTAGCAGAAAAAGTCTGAGAAGGAATACAAAGATCTGTTGCATGAATAGCTCTTTTTCCAAAAAGGTTTGAAGTAGATGACACATCTACCTGTGGCAATAAATCAGTAGCTGCTTCTGTGCTAACTCATGCTGTCTATTTGAGTGGTATGCATGCCATAAGAAGATGTACACAATCCTTCAAGAAATAATGAGTTGCACCAAAATGAGACATGTCCAGATGTTGGTGTTCCCTATTTTTATTTTTTCATTCAGTCTCTGGGAGCCTGAACTAAGTTAGGCCGAAAGGCTTGTACTTACTTTGTAATAGCTTTCATTTGAACTTTGCAGATCTCTCCTTTCTTGATAGAGATAGAAAGATAGATAGAAAGATATAGATAGATAGATGATAGATAGATAGATAGATAGATAGATAGATAGATAGATAGATAGATAGAACAAAGCTAACCTATCTATCTATCTATCTATCTATCTATCTATCTATCTATCTATCTATCTATCTGTCTATCTCAGAGTATATTACTCTCTGAGAACAGAGTAGTTATTGCCCTGTATTTATTCACTCATGCAAGAACATTTCTGAAATGCTCATAGATGTAAATGCTTCTATAAAATCTCAGCAGCTTCTTGGATATTTTGACACTCAACACCACTCACTACTTCTTCAGAAACTTGCAGAGTTGATTCCTTCCTAATTTTAATATGTCATTTCAGTATTTCAGCACTAGCTTTCTTTCCTCTGACCCTCTGACACTGATTTTTCCTTTGAACCATGTACTGTATTAGTAGAAGCTGTTATAATACGTATTTGATGTAATTTAAAGTTGGGCATACTGCAAAATACAGTCCCTCACAGGGGCAGTTAATTCCTTTAGTTTCATTACAGTCTTTGGTTAATATTATTGGCAGATTTCTTGTTGCTGTTACCAGATTTATGAAGTAATGGAATAATCTCTGGAGATAATTATTATAACTGTGATAAATTATTTACTATAGGGCAGAAATAATTGTAATTACTATTACTCTACATCACATGGAAAGGCTGAGTGTTTCCTATTCCCGATATCTTACGTGGGTTTTTTGTACAACATCTCCACAATTACCTTTATCCATGTTCTCTAATCCTCAGTTAAGATTTCCTCTTAAAAGCACTCAGTTCATATTACCGATTTTGTTCCAGCTAGTACAGGAGCAGTGGAAAGGATAGGAAAACATGATTAAATTCCTTTGCAACATCCAAAATACTAAAATAGCTTTGTTGCTAAGGGCCTCTGTATCTAGCCTCACTTTTGCAGCCCAATGTGTGAGTTAGGTAGGTTTGATTTTTTTTGTTTTCTTTTTTTCCCCCCTTCTGTCATTTCTCAGCACTGAGTTGTTTGGATTCACATTGCTGTAATTGCTTTAAAAAGAGTGGTTTTCCTGCAGAGGATGAATTTGGCCACAAATGCCTAATTAGCGAGATGGAGTGCTTGCCCACAAAATGCCCTGTTAAAAAAAGATCTACAGCCTGTATTTATGTCAAGTTAAACAACCAACAGGACGGGCACCACAATCCAACAACCTGGAAATCATATAGAATTTATATAATCACATCATTTGATTTTTTTCTTTTTCAGTTTTGTATTGTTTTGGAGGATTTATCTGCAAGTCATCAAGAATTTGTCTCATGTAATTTAACAAGGCAAATGCCAAGTTTCATGATTCCTTATCTTAAGAGTAATTTTCGTAAAGAACAAAAAGTTACAGATTTTTGGGTTAAGATGAATAAATAAATGGCTTTATAACAAAGAGCTAAATAATGTATGGTCATTCTTTTAAATAAATCTGAGGAGTGATACATAGCTAGAAATTTTGCATGAGTGTGACTGTGTTTGTGTATATCTGCCTATGACGAGAAAGGGGAAATCATGGGTACCAAAGTCTTCTTCAGACAATAAAAAAATACCTCATACCAGTAGGGGACTTTAACTACCTTGATATCTGCTAAAAGGACAATACTGGATGCAATCCAGGTGGGGTTTGGAGAGTTAAAAATAATCTCCAGACACAGTGAATTCATTACACAAGTGAGGCACTTTATTGGACCTTATCAGATCACAGGGTTTTGCATCAGATGATGTACGATGTCCTTCCAAACTTACTTGGAAAACAAACACACACAAAAAAAAATATATGAAAAACCAAGTATTTTGTATTATCTAATTAAAATAATCATGTACTTCTGTATATGTGTACACGCATTACATTTTTTCAAGCCTGTGTAAAAAGAGTTGTATTATTTCCCCACCCTGATTTTTTTCCACAATTTTTAGTCATTTTCATCATATATTTTATTATGACTGCTTGAACTTTGTCAGATCTGTATTTTATTTTTCAGCTATTCATTTTTTCCATCCCTAAAGCATCATAGAATCAAAAGATACGTGTTGTTGACAGGGACTTCTGGGCATTGCCTCATCCAGCTTATCTGCTCAAAGCAAATTCAGTCAGAGAAGGCTGTCCAGAGTTGTGTCCATCTGGGTCTTCAATATCTCTGCAGATGGATACTGCCCAACTCTCAACAACCCATTCCCATTTGTGATGAACTTCACATTAAAAATGTTCTTTGCTTATGATTAAACTAATTTTGCTGCATTCCTATTTGTGCTTCTTGCATTTTGTCTTCTCATTGGATACTGCTGGGAAGACACTCTTTGCACCATCCTATCAGATATCTATATAGATATTTATATAGTAAAGAATGCACAAATAATGTATTGCAAATATTTATGTGAATTCTATTTTTTAAATTTCATAATAAAACTTTAAAAAGAGGGAATCAAAGAAACTATGAGGGTTTTGTAGATTTTTTCTTTCTTTTTGCTTTAATTAAATGTTCCTGACAGAAAACCAACTCATAAATCCAAATTAAATCCATTCAAATTATTTCAGCTAATTTTGCAAATTAAAATGTTTTGGTGGTTAATGGGAAGAGAGTATTCTGCATATATTCCTTGTGTGCTTGTGCAGAACTTCCTGCAGAATTAGATGAATAGTATTTCATTTCAAATAATGTATTCCAGATAGCTGAACAGATATTAAATGGATTATTTGTTGATAATGTGCTCATAAGTTTTAATTAAGTGTTTTGAGGCAAATGTAGTTCAGGGTCAATGTAACCATTTTTAATTATTGTTTTTAAAAATACTTCCCAAAAAATAGGTAAAACTTTGGTACAGTCTTATAATCAATTTTTTTAACTACTTTTATTTGCAAAATCCCAGCTCTTTGTGCAAAGCAAAATTTTCTGAGAACTAATAGCATAATATGCAGATAAAATATCAAGGTCTTGTTAGTAATGTCTCTGCTACCAAGAGAGAATGAGGTGCTCATACCGATCATCTAATTTTTTTGAAACCTTTTCTCTGGGAAGCTATGTGGAATTGAAGAACATCAAGCTATTAAACAGTATAGACACACTTATTTTGTTTATCAGATCTGCCTGAGAAGCTGTCTCACCATCCCTACGGTGAAAGTGGTGGCAAAATCTCGCTTTGTCTCCAAACTCTGAAGTCTTGTGGCACAGCTTATATTCAATTTGGCTCTTCTTAAGCACTGAGATTGGTCATTTACTGCATTTAGGCATCCCAAGGTTTTGCTGGACTTTATTGATCATCTGTTCCTAGATAAGAGAGCTTTTAGGCAAGAGCCTGATTCTCCTGTCCCCTTAGGAACCCAGACAAAATGATCATAGACCAGCCCAAGAAACTAAAGCAATATGTTTAAAGTGATATGCTTACAAGATATGTCATCACCCCAGTTGAGTGGTTTCTGCTAGTGAGGCACACAAAATCCCTGTGGATTTTGTGGAATTTCGGTCTTCTGAAAATTAACTTTGCTCAGTACATTTTATGTAAACAACTTCATATCCTAAATAGGGAAATAAAGGCTGAAGTCTTTGTAAGGAGTGTGGACACTGTTTGAAACTTAAACATTAGTCTTGCTTTCTTTTAAACTTAATAGACTGAATACATACATCCTAATGAGACTGTTGTCCTTAGCTTTAAAACAATTTTATTTAATTGTAACAAATATTCCACATATCCTTATAAGAACAAGCAAATTGTCATCACACTAATCATCTTTCTTTTATGAACAGATATGTTTTACTAGCAGATACTTTAAACAGAGGAAAACAATCTGTCACCAGATAATTGCTAAAAGGATGGGAATAAGTCATACTATTTGCCTATTTCTTACGTTACTGGCTTGTGGCCTAATTTAATCTATTCTGAATGCACAGTAAATGCAACACAGTCATTTTAAAATCATAAACCTCTCAAAAAAGCCAGGCAGAGGTCTGCTATAATGTGTTAGGTTATGGATATCATATTTACTATTGATCTCTGAATGTAGAACCAATTCATTCTGTACTAGAAAATATTTTTCATATATTTTCAGAAGATATTGAATGGCTCTTAATCAGTGACAAGAATGTTTTGTGTGTTACTGCTCAAAGTAGATTAGCAATGTTTTACAGAATTTCAATAGAAAAAACAAAGATTTAGAGACTGAATCTTGCATGGTATTACTTGAATGAACTGACTTTCTGTTCAGATTCCCTTAAATTAAAGGAAAGTTCAGAGTAAGCAATCCAAATGTGCTGCAGGAGTTATATATGGAGATCCACCTAAGCCTATATTGTATGGACATAGTATTCACTGTAGTTTGATTCACTGCTGGGGAGGATTTAATTTAATTAGCTACTTGATTATTATAGTTTGTTTCTGTGTTATCTGTCTCAAAAAGCTTCTGTTACATCCCACTCCCTACTCATTCTATTTTCTTTTCTTCAAACTACCCTATTCTAATGACCAGGTTCCTGCATCTCCTTCTTTATTTTTTTTCTATTCAAGTTTGGATGCAGAAATCCCCAGTATACTAACCTAATCTCACTTTTGTGTTCATGGACCACTGGTCCAGGCTTGGATGACAGTTAAAAAAATATCACGTATGTGGTCTAACCAAATATGGAATACAAGTGGGTATGTAATTGTATTAAATAAATTATATAATTAGGTTTTGACTATTAAAATATTTTTATTTCAGAAACCTTGTCCTGCTCTTGAAGTCTATTACTTCCTCCTTTACATCTCCTTAACAGCCTTTTCCTATAAAGACTGTGTTATTACACTCCCACAAGACTCATAAGTGGCTAAGAATAGAGGGTATGAATATAAGAATGAGATTCAGTTCACTGATTAAAGACTCTCCTTTTAAGTATCTATCAGCACATCTTTGGTAGATGTTTATCCTCCTGTTACAGTCAATAGAAGTTGAGGGTAGGACTGAGTTGTGTGAAAGCAGGTATATAACACCTCACAGTTTTCCCGAGGGTGTCCCAGATATCCACACAGGACTGGCAGGTAAGATGGATAACAGACAGGAAGCCTCAACCGCTCTGAAGCAGCAGGAGAAGGCCACACAATATGTTCTGTGGCATTTCACATGCCCCTCCACTCCTGCTTTTATCAGCACATCCAGTTTACCATAGAAAATCTTTGGGGACATTATCTACCTCAGAGTAAAACAAATCCCCTCAATGAATTTTCAGAACAAAGAAACAATCCCCCAAAATAATAAGCAATAATGATGGAACACTAGCCTCTTTCCAAGGCTTGTATAAATGACACATTTCTTTTAATTATCCTCTTATTTGTAAGGGAAGGGTTTGCATCTGTGCATGAAGAATGGCAGATTCTGACTGAAAAACAACCAAACTACAGCTGCTATGTGAGAAAGGGAAATTCAGTGAAATGTTTCTGAAATTAGCTATCACATCATGTTCAATTACAGGGGAGTCAGGCTGTGTCTCTGAAGGTATTTCAGTTACACTTCTTACATTGATATTGACATTCAATAAAAGTACCAACTTCTAACCCTAGTTTAGTGAGGAAATCTTGTCTGCCCCCAGTCCCTAGTCAATTCATTACAAATTTTCTTGGTTTCTGAGAATTTAGTTTTCAGAATATCGTTCACAAAGCCTATGTACATTAATAGTAAGTGTTTGCAGTCAGGAAAATAAGTATCATGAATATTCTGAAAGCATGAAATCTTGAAAAAAGTTGTGCTCATCTACTGACTTTTAAACTAATTTATAAAATAAATAAAAAATTGAAAATTTTGAAAATCCTGTATCAGACATTTGAAAATCATTTAAATGTCAGTCCTTAATTTTTATTCTTTTTATAGATTGAAGATATGCCAAATTTAATCGATATATGTTACTTTTTTCCCTCATAAATGTCATGCTCACAAAAAATCTTCTACATTTTTATCATTGACATTAAATCCCATGAAAGGAATAGTACTGTTGAAGGCTTGAAAATGCCTTTGAATCACCTTATAGAGTAACTTCTTTCTACTAAATAGATAAAGTAGAAATTAAAGTTAAATAGATGAAGATGAATAGACATAAAGTTAAATAGATGAAGTAGAAATTTGTTTCTCATCTCCCAGCTATATAACTATACCAAAATAAATGCCAGCTAGTATCAGCACTTTCTTTTTTGACTCTTCAATTCATTAAGTACTGAAAGGAAGTTTTCAGGTTTAAAGAAGGTAAGTGACACAATAATCTGAATTTTCCTTACATTTCATCACATTTTATTTTTTTGTCGTGATAACATATTTTTTTTAATTTCCTCTGCAAAATAAAATTCCTGAGACACAATTACTTAAATAGTTTTGTTGTCGTAGAATGAAAACATTTGAAGCTTTTAAAAGTATTTTGTCAAATAGAAATTCCCTTTCCAAAGTGATTTGGAAGGATTTAGAAGGAAAAAAAAATGAAATCTTTTTCCTAGAGTGACAAAACATGATGTTTCAATACTAAAACATTACAGATATTTTTCTGCTTTCCTTTTAACTTATGGATTATCTACTAGGAGAAGACATTTTACATTGTCAAACCAATTTAATACAAAATGATTGGTACCACCTAGACTTATTTCAAATAAATGTGAAAGCCTGTGAAGATTACAATCTAAGCAGGCTGCAAAAAATAATTCAGGTAGTGATGCCCTGAATAATAAAGGACAGTTATCTCTGCTGATATGGCTGAATGTGTCAGAAACTGTTGCCACAATTTCTCAATTACCTGTATGCAAGATAATGTGAGGCTGGACTTGGCTGTCCCTCTTACTGTCAGGCAGTCACTTATACCCTTTCCATAAGAGTGCTGATCTTCAGTGTCCTAGAGGACAATGAGATGTCTCTTTTTTGAGGAACTTTTCCAGAAGTAAATAATTCTATTTACTGGAATCATGGGAGACCATCACACACAAATTACAGACATGGCACCAGGCAGTGGAGGACTCCTCAAATAAGATATCAGCAAAAACAGCAGGGAGAGGAAATTTTTTTCAGAAACTTAAACGACTTTAATTCAGTATATCTCCTCATTGCAAAAGTAAGAGATTTAAAGGGTTATTGAGTTTGTCACTGGATAATGACAAATAAACATACAACATCTTTGTCACCAATATATGCCCCCTGTGGTAAACAATTTTTTTCACCCTTAATTTAATTATTAAAATGCTTTCTCACATAGATAATTCAAATGACAATTGGAAAGTCCAAATATATACTATGGATCAACTCATCTTGACAATGAGATCTAGAGGAAAACAATCTAAAAACGTTCTCTTTCTTTTTTCTGATTTTTTTTTTTTATTGAGGACTCTTAGTCTGGTTCCCAAAGGGAGTACAATCTGGAATGAGATGATGCTACAGAAAGACTTACTATCAAGCTTGGAATCATAACACTTTGCAGGGCACTGCAGGACTCGTATGTACACAAATCGCCTCCAACCCAACAAATGTCATACTTTGAATAAACATAAGATACTAAATTGGGAGGTTGAGGATGGAGGGGGTGGGAAGACAGAGTATGTTTTAAATATTATCCCCTCCTCAAAGGCAGCAGAAGCTGCAGAAGCCTTGATATGGGGTATTTTACTGGCTGGTGCATCTAAAATTTTCATGTATCTGAAATTATAGTGTCATGTTTTTCAAAGTTGTTGTATTTGCATCCACACTGTGATTCTTCCTAGACACAACATAAAGAAAAGGAGGAAATTAAAATATTATCAATGCTATGAAGCCAATAAAGCCATGAACCTTGTCTGTTAATAATTTCCTTATAAACTATTTATACATACTAAGATATTTTTCATTATATGTTACATGTTTTATTTGATCTTTATTCTGTCTCCACTCTCCTTCTTCTGGAAATTTTTTCTAGGTCAGAAGTAGTTAATGAACTAAGGGATTTAGCAGTTATGGATTTAATGGAAAGACATTTTATTTGAAAGAATGGGAAATGTGGTTAACAGGAATTGTACTTGAACACTGTTACAAGAGTAAGCTTCTCAATTTGATGTCTGATTGTCCCTAGATCATAGATTACTAAACCAATATGGGTTGACATGGTCAAATTGTTTATTGCCTTGCAGACAGTGAACAGGGTGGTATTTGTTATATATTAGAACTTTTTTCTACAAGGTATGAAGCATCAAAAATAAAATAGTCTGAGCAAAATGGAAGAGCAGAGATGTGAAAGGCAATGAAAGAGAAAACAGAGTTCAATTTAACCTCTTTGTCATCATAAAATAAGAAATTTAGGTCAGACAATACATCCTAATATTCACCAACGACAACATTCTTAAGTGAGACAACTGTGTTCTCTTCAAAAATGTATAAGGTACATTTGATTAGCTTAAAAAGAAAAAGTGGTTTTGGAGTATAACATCAGAAGACAGTGATTTAAGAGAAAAAAATATAAAAAATAGCTTTGATTTTTTGAAATCAATTTGAAAATTCAGAGTAAAATCTTTTATTGATTTGCTGAACATTTTCAAAGTTCAGTCCATTGAAAAAGTGCCACCAGTAGCCATTATTTGGGTCCCATATCTTAGCTCTGGTGCCTGCAACATAAGAAAGACATGGGCCTGCTGAAATGAGTCCAGAGAAGGCCATGAAGATGATCTGAGGGCTGGAACATCTCTCCTATGAAGACAGGCTGAGAGAGTGGGGGCCATTCAGCCTGGATAAGAGAAGAGTCTGGGGTAACCTCATTGAGGCTTTCCAGTACCTAAATAGGACTACAAGACAGCTGGAGGATTTTTATGAGTGTATGTAGACAAGAGGGAGTAGCTCTAAACTGAAAGAGGACAGATCATAGGAGGGAATTCTCTACTGTGAGGATGGTGAGACACTGGAACAGGTTGGCCAGAGAAGCTGTGGATGCTCCATCCCTGGATGAGTTCAAGGCCGGGTTGGATGGGGCCCTGAGCAGCCTGTCTAGTGAAAGGTGTCCCTGCTCAGGGCAGTGGGTTGGAACTAGATGATCTTTATGCCTGGAATCAACTTCAAGTTAATTTGTAACATCTAACAAAGTGTGAACTTTGCTTTATAAGAGACGCAGTGTTTTGCGACATTCTGGGAGTTCAAAAACATACAACCATGAAATTAATTATGTATGTGTCATCCAAGCAGAAGCTATGACTTTCTGCATACTTGTCAATAGATGAGTTAAAATAATGTTGCTCTTTTTTTGAGATTAATTTTGTTAATTTCTGTGGTAAAAATTTTACCAAATCCAAGAAAGTTATAAATAAATTGATCTATTCTGCTTCTACCTGGTCTTTTCTCAGAAAAATTTCAGTTACCATAAAATTTCTGTTACCTGAATAATTTTGTATGTTAACCTTAACAATTGCCATGTAACCATGTCAGGTGCTGAGAAATCCCCCTGAAATCCTAACAAGTGAAAAAACAAACAAACAAAGCTACAACAAGATTGTAGTTACAGTTGTTATTCCATTAATAAAAATTACTATTGCAAAACTGGATAGTTGGAAAGCATACACACACACAATCAGATCTCACAATCAAATTTTCTTTTCTTTTAGCATTTGTACTACTGTCTGTGCATTTCAAAATGTAATTTAATTTTATGTAAAAAATTTCCTGAAAGGCAAAAATGCATTTCAACAGTGGTAATTCAGTTTTAAACCATGCATAAAAAACCAATAAAGAGTAAAATGCTAATAGGTTTGCAAATGGCCTATGACCTTTTCTAGCTGTATTTCAATATTTTTCAACAGTTAAGAAACAGTCACTGAAGTAAGTCAATAGTCTCTGACTGTATTATTCACTTTAAAAAAATGAATGTTTATCAAATGGATGTGAATTGATAATAATATGATAGTTCATGCTTGAGAAGCCTCACAATCACCAATGTGAAGAACTGGATATTGTCTTTCTGGCATAATCACATGGACAGTGGGTTGCACTTACACCTTCCATGACCTTGAAAACAGTTTCCCATACTAATGTCAGAAACTTTTTTTTTGTAAATTCTGCTGCTGCTGCCAGATGTATAGACTAGACAAGCAAAATATAAAGGTAAACATACTTGTAGTAAATAAACAGTTATGCTCTTTTTTCAGTTTTAGGATGAAAAATCCTCAGAATTATGAACTGTAATTTAAATTGCAGATTTTGTAAGACATTTCATTAAGAGAATTTAATTACACTGAGTTCTTAGAAATTGCAAATTGGAATTTAAATGGCTAGTGTTTTTAAAATGTGTTTTTAAATATTCACTGAGATTCCTTGATTTTAAGGTTCTAAGTTTCAAAGATGTTAGATTTGATTCACAAGCTGTTGCATATTAAATGCTTTCAGTAGATTTGACTTCTTTGTTCCACTATATGTTCCTGAATTTAGCAGAATATATTTTTCTTTCTTTTCATGGCATTTTCCTCCTAAATGTCTTCTAGATCTGCATATTTTTGTCATTCTTTAGATATTTTACTACTACATTGGACATGTGCTAATTCAACTGTTATGACTTATAAAAATTTTCTCTGCACCTTAAAATCAATATTTATCTATACTGTATTTATTGATCTGTTACTCAGCAGTTCTAGTGTCCTTCTCTAAAGAAGACCAAGGAAGTCTTTATTTTCCCTCTGTTCATACCTCAGCCTTACTGTAATATTATACAGAATTCTAAAATGTTGCAACTATAGCTAGAAGGTACATGCTCTATGTGAATATAAGAAAAATACTGCTTTCTGATGGAGTGAGCAAGAAGGTTCCATAGGTATTTCCCATGGAAGAAAACATACTGGGTTTATGGGCAGCTATGAAATTCTTATGCCCTACAAAGTTGTCTGTTTCATCTTTGGATTTCACTGGTCTATTTTTCAACGGATTTTTTATTTCAACTGTTGACATTGCAGTCATAACAGATCACCTTATCTATATGTAATTATATCCCATATAGCCCATATTTTTATTTATCCAAACTCTCAACACTGTTAAATTGTAGAAAGGTTCCATTGTATTTAAAAATTGAATAGATTACCATATTACTAATGAGGCATTCTTGATTTGAAATGGGGATTGGAATTACTGACGTGTTTATGATTTGTTAGTTTTGGACAAGAACATAAAGCAGGTCAGTGCTTCTGAACTATGTCACCATTTAGTGGAAAACAAGCCCTTTGAGAAATAACAATCTACTTCAGAATCCTGTTACAGCTATAGTTACAGTTCATGATGATTTATTAATACAGTCTGGTTTGGGTTGCAGAAGCATTTTATTTTGCTTGATCTGAATGCTATCTCCTTTATCATTTATGAAATTATGTAGAATACTCTGAGAGTGTTTTGAGATGGTGCCATTCTTATTTATTAAAACACATGTCCATCTGCCTCATTACACATTAGATTTTTTCTGTACTACCTTGTCAGTTCCTTAAGTTTTTACACAAATTCATTTTTACTTAGTAAATGATATAGTATTTTCTTTAGGTAACTCTATTCATGATTTGGGTTTTTCTTCCTTCATCTAAGGTAGTAAAGAATGTGGGATAATGACTTTTTACAGCTATATAGAAAACTACTAAACACTGGAAAAAATGTATTTGCAGTTTAAAGATGTATACAAACACAGAGGAACGTGTGTGCATGTCCTGGGGCACTGGTAAAAATATTTTCTTCTTTAGATGAAGTTAATCAGAAACATATTATGAATCTGGAATATATCACAGGAACATGTTATGAATCTGCGATTGGTTACAGCTGCAAGAGACTTTATCAGGAGAAATTAGAAGAGTTTCCACAATTCTAAACCCATATATATATGATTCTTCTGAATATTTTGCGTTACAAATTCAATCTTTATTTATAAATAAAATTATCTGCTGTAGCAATGTATGGGACTGTACATGGCAATCAAGTTTCACCTACATTATCACAGTGTTTATTTATTTACAGAAAAATCTGCATGCATGCCTTCAATTTGGTTTACATAAAGTATTTACAGTGATTTCACTTCAAGAATTGAATTGATACATATATATGTGTAACTTAGAGGTAACACGCTGTTTTTCAGTGGTCCTCTTGAACAACAAAATATTTAGGACACTTCAGACAATTTTCACTTGGCAGTCTTTTTTTACTCTGTGAAGCTGACAAAAATGCTGTTGTGCTCAGTGACATCTCAGGAAATGCCTTTGCCTTCTCCAGGTTTCTAAACTGTGGTAGACCACTCAAACTGAACATGAGGCTGAGCTGAGATGCATATTATAACCAAAATAACTCCAAGTTCTTCTGTCCCTGTGGTAACTATGTCTTGGGTCTACCCCAGAAACTATTCCTGGCACAACATTGTCAGCTACAGACATTTGGAAATTTTTTGTGATACTGTTTAGACCACTCAAGGGCCTAAAGTAGACACAGCAATTCTGAACAAAGTCTCTCTTTCTCACATAGCTTATTTTCTGTGGGAACGTGGTACCTGCTACATCCAAAGAAGTATATTTTTATCACTAAAAGCTGCATCTCTTTTTAGAGCTTTTGCTGAGATAGATGTGTTAGCAATCCCCCTCTAGCTTAGACTAGCCCTTAGCAGTATAAAGCAATTAAAGATAATCGTGGCATGCCTTGAAAAAGGATAATGTTTTCTGCAGCTCTTTTGTTCATGATTTTCAGGTGTGTGCTTTTCTCTACTGCCCCTGCAGATCGTGTAATATAGATTGCATACTGATAATGCAGGCTGTTATCTGTAGGTGTTCCTAAATAATGAATAGCCCACTGTAACAGCTTTTCTTACAAACAACTAGCAAAATCTGGCTTCAGTCTGTTTTTTGAACAAAATAATTTATAACATTTCTAAAATAGAAGCCTACCTCTAGGTTTTGAAATCCATTTTTGGGCACCTAAGGGTGTCTTTCAAGTTCCATTCATTTCAACGTTTAAATTATATTTAGTCCAAAAATTGAGATATTTCTTTAGACTACACTGTGCCTGGACAAGCACAAACCCTTGTCCTGAAGTGTATTGGATTTGTATGGCTTGTTTTTAATTAGCAGGGTGTCAAAAGAGGTGGCTTCTATGAGAAGGAGCTGGAACATTTTACCATGTCTGGCAGAGCCAACCCCTGATGGCTCTGAAGATGGACATGCTGCTGGCCAAAACTGGGCCAATTAGATGTTGGTAACGCCTCTGTGATAACAGATTTAAGAAGAAATCAAAACAAAGATGGTGGCGCAGTTTTAACTCCAGCCAGAGAAGAGGAGGAGGAGGTGAGAACACATGAGCAGAACAACATGGCAACACCACAGTCAGTAGAGAAGGAGGGGGAGGAGGTGCTCCAGGCACTGGAGCTGAGATTCCTCTGCAGGCCATGGTGAAGACCATGGTGAAGCAGCTGTGCCCCTGCAGCCCATGGGGATCCATGGGGAATGCAGAGATCCACCCACAGCCCATGAGGGAGGTGCCCATCCTGGATGCCTGGAGAAGGCCACGGTCCAGTTAGAGTCCTGGAGTAGCCTCTCCATGGAAGACTGCACCCCGTGGAAGAGTGAACCACACTGCAGCAGTTTTGGGAGACTGTTGCCCATGGGATGGGCTCACATTTAAGCAGTTCACAGGAAACTGTTTTTCTCATGTTGGAGAAGTTTGTGGAGAACTGTCTCTTGTGGGAGGGACCCAATGCTGCAGCAGAGGATCAACTTCCCTCCCTGAGCAGGAGAAGCCATGGATGGTGCACTGACCATCACCCCTATTCCCTGTCTCCTTGCACTGCTGGGGTAGGCAGAGGAGCTGGGAAGGAGGAGGCGGTGGGGAGAAGGTGTTTTTAAGTGTTTATGTTAATTCTCATTATCCTGCTCTGATTTTGTTAGTAATAAATCCATTTCAAATCTCTACATTGAGCCTGTTTTGCTCTTGATTTTGATCAGCAGCAAACTCTCCCAATCCTCAACCCATGAACCCTTCATTGAATTTTCTCTCCTCTGTCTGGCTGTGGAGCAGAGTCAGTGGGTGACTTTGGTGGGTGCCTGACATCCAACCTAGGTCAACCCATGACATGAAGCTACAAGGACCCTTATACAACATTTCAGTCCCCAAGGAAACAAATCTAGGCATGACATTCTGTATATATTCCTATCTTACATATCCATATGTGAGAAGAAGACACATGCTAGATGATAGTTCATATGGAAATCTGTTTTGCTCTCTCTCAAGTGTAAATCTATGCCTCCATCACATGTTTTGTTTTACCACATCCCCTGGGAATTACTATGGAACATGTTTGTAATGTGCAGGGTTGGTGAAGGTTCTGGATTTCTTCTTAGCTTGAGGTTGCTTTAGCTAC
>NW_005054490.1:60388-84507 GCF_000277835.1 Geospiza fortis | reverse complement strand
GGAACTCCCTTGTTATTACTGGCCATGACTCTGTACATAGTAAGAGAAATCTCAAAACAGAGGGGAACTCAGTGTGTTTGGTAACAATTTTGCCCCCTAATCCAGTGCCCTGTCCTTTGTTCCATCAGTGTGACTCATGTGGTTTCTCTCAGTAAAGACTAATTGCTGAAAAAGCTGTAGTCATTCTGCTCTGTCCTTTATTTTAAACCAAAGCTTTAACTTTTTGTAGTCCTTGGTGCTTAATTGATCCACATTTAACAGAAGATTTTCCTTATGGAAATTATGCTTGCATTGACAGATACTGTGAATAATTCAGGATAAGTGAGAAGAGCAGATTCTAAATGATGGTTTGCACAATTGAAAATTGATGATCAGAATTTCTTCAAGCTCTAATCTACCATCAGATTGGGCCAATTAAGTACACCAGTGATTATGGCATCACTATTTTCATTTGTTAGTCTGTCTTTCTATAACCATGATTCCATAGGAACCATTTTTCTTTTTTTTTTTTTTTTTTTGTCACAGTCTTGCCTCTGTCTACCCAAGGAATTATTTCAATACATCATTAGTCATCTTGGAATTAATTTAAAAGTTCTTCCTGGATGATCATAAGAGATTTCAGCACATCTAATTTATTGATGCTTTTCTTTGCTATTCTCATCGGACTAAAACACATGTCATATGAATAACCCTTCCCACCACCTTTGTTTTTAAAAGAAAGCATTGCAAATTATACTCTTTTTCATTCCCTCTAAAAATAGTTTTAACACAAGCACAAGTGTCTCAGTTGGAGTCAACTTACAGTATATATATATACTAAGAAGAAAGGAAATCAAATAACATAAATCAAGTAAAAAGTGAAATATCAGAGAAAAAATCAAAATGTCAGCATTTTCATTATATGTCTCCATATTTTTAGAGGTTTTATTCCATGTTAAAAACTAAGACTAAAACCTGGTATATGAAATACGACATTTCAGTCTAGAAATTATTTTATCTCATACATATTGCTAATAGTTAATTTGTGGCATTTTGATAATATTATATGATTGAATGAAAGGTGGCATTATAAGCTGGAATCATTTCAAGAATTTAGATAAATTCTTGTTAACATTAAAAGTATCGGTAAGCAGTATATCACATGTTTTAATTCAGGTTTTCTTGATAAGTTTTGGGGTTTAGGTTTGGAAGTCCAGTATATTTACTTTTCTATCACTATAGTATCACTTAGTATTATTGTTATTGTATGTTAGCTTTAGACTGTGCTTATTGTGCTTTACAGTCAAGCTGTTCTCACAATTAATGAATTATATGTGCACATGTATGTACATAGTATATGATGCTTGACAATATGGTCTCATTTGAATTCCATTTTCTTTTCCAATAGTCTTGTATTTGACTGCTGTATTGCTGAAGAGAACCCAGGATATTAGAAAACCTTCTGGTGTGTTATGAACAGAGCCATCACGTCTCACAACATGAGCATGAGACTTAGACAAGTGGCATTTGGTTTGCACCTTCTCACAGTAACACTTCTGTACCATATGTTTTTACAGCACAAAACCAGATCATTTGTCATACTTTGTGATCCCACATGACAATCACAACTGCATGCCTCAGCTGTGATCTGTCAAACCATTATGCCTGTCACATAAGGGTCAGAAGAAGGAGGAATGAATACCTTGCTGTTGTGACTCAGCCAGAGGGAAGAAGGAAAGAGGTCAATGCAACATCTCAAAGGAGCTCCACCACAAGGTAACATTACCCATCTCCAAGCAAGTGCTATTACGCTCTTTCACCACTTGAATGTCTTGAGGAAAAATTTCAGTGGCCACTGAAACATATTTTATTTCTGTGCAAACCCTTAAGGAAAAGTGCTTGTGCAGATGCGCTACAGGACTTTGAATAGAGTTTCAAATTTTCCATGTTGAAACACCACAAAAACTTCCATCTATTGATCCTTTGGCAGAAGCTGAAATACAAATAAGGAATTTAGCTTTCCGCAGAATATTGAAAGTACAGTTTGCTGTGCAGATTAACACGTGATTTGCTAGCATAGCTACGCATCCATTGTTCACACTCCCTGCAGTATGACAATCAAATATTTCTGTTAAACATGGCAGACAGAATTCACAGAGAAGCAGATAAACACAGGAAATTTCTTTCTGCCAACCCAAAAAGCAATATACATATTCCTGAGACGTCTGATTATATTCCTAGTTTTGTTCTTCATCAGTTAACTTGTCCTGCCTTTACCTTTTCCCTCCAACTGTATACACAATAACACTTTTTCCTTTATGATAAATGTTACTTCCTTGGCTCCAAAGTTTTCCTTTGAAAGGTCTGAAATACTCTGAACCTACTTGGTAATTACATGAAAGTATCAATTAATTAACTTTTATTCTTTTGTTCCTTAAAGTATACATATAGATACATAAAAATTAAAAAGAAAAACAAATTAAATCCTCCAAAAACCCCCCAAAACAAACAAACAAACAAAAAAAAACCCGAAAAAACACACACAAAAAAAACCCAGAAAAACAAACCACACAAACAAAAAAAAATCCTCAAACAAAGAAACGAATTAAAAAGGACAATTCAGACATATCTTTAAAAAGTCCATGTCTCTAAAGGACATCTGGAACTCATTTCTCAATTAATTGCAAACTGCTGCCAGTTTGTCACTATACTCTCCTATATTGCCTCAATAAAGGAGAGTATAGGGAGTCACAAATTCTTTGCTGAATGAGTAATTCCATGTTCATGATCATTCAAAAGTGTTGGGTGAATTCTAAATAATTCAAACCCCTTTTGGTATGAGGATTTAAACTGCTAAGTTGGGTAACTCTGCAGTGCTTTTTTCAGAAGAATTTAGGTGATTAAAAAGAAAAATTACTATTGATACTACAAATATTCCAAACAATTTAGTCAAAATAATGTAGAGATATTTTTATATTTCCAAGTAAATATCTAGAACAGGCAGACATTTTAAAGAATAAGAAGTGGAAGGCAAAAGGAGCTTTACAGATCTACATAGATCCAGTGTCTCTCTACTGTTATCAAATATAACTGATCCTGAATGATCCTGTCCTGAATGAAGGACAGTTAACAATTGAAAGTCACCAGAATGCCTAAGATACACAATTTCTGTCATTTTCTTGTCTGTACAAATAAAAAAAGTCTTCAGTGCTCTTTGAGTCCTGCTGGTATCACTTTTGAAAATTCTTCTTACATGTTTGTTATTATTGACCTTTCCTTAGGTATTCATATTTTCTGAACCGTAGCCATCACAATAATCCTGTAAATAAGCGCCCAGTTACTTTATAAATTCTATATTGCCACTTACTATGTATTTGTACAGTGTCTGTCAGCACAGTCCCTTATTATTACTGTAATTTTTGTAATATATTAATATCAATTCAATTAATTAATATTTCCTGCAAAGGGAAATAAAATTTATAGCACTCACCTAGCCTGACAGAGCTCAAGAAGCATCTGGACCAAACTCTCAGTCACTCCTGGGGATGATGCTGTGCAGAGCCGAGAAGTGGACACCATAATTCTTATGAGTCCCTTCCAACTCAATATATTCAGTCACTCTGTGGTTCTCTCAAGTAAAGACATGGGAAATTACTCCTTCACAAAGACCTCTCCTCTGTCTCCTTCAGATACGGAAACACACAATATAAAGAAATCCTTATTGCATCAATGAAAGGTAATTATACCTTCAGTGGCATCAACAAAATTTGAGACTGAAACACCTGCATGCATTCAGTTTGTGATGTATTAGCCATTTAGGAGACAAATATGAGATAGATCACAGCGAAGGTTGTGACTACTTTGTTTCTTCTAACCTCACTTGCCCTTTGATTTTAGGATATCAAATGATTAATTTGACTAGGCGCAACCAATTAACTCCTAAATTGTTGTTGTTAGGTTTTTTTTAAGCACTGATGTCTGACGTAAGATTAGTTTCAATGATCTGAGAGACTGACAGCCAAACCTTGATATAATAATTTAGGGAGCCTTCTAAAGCAGGGAAGGAAATACCTAATTGATGTCATCTTTCAATAAGATGGAGGTGCCTAGAAAATGAAGACAGAAAATGTAAAGTTTCCAGTTAATTTCCACTACTTATACCATTAAAATTATATAACTGATATCATATGCCAATAACTGATTTTTTTCAAAATGAAAGCATAAAAATTTTCAGAGAACTTTAAGGAAATAGCTGTTGAACTATTACCAGCTGTAAGACCATTCAGTCTTTGATATGTATTCAATTCTCACCTCAAATTCAATTCCATGTACTAAATCCATACATAAGAAACTACCATGCCTTTCATGAACAAACATGCAATAGCCTGGTCTATTTTTCTTAATATATTTTTCCTTTTCAATCTCACATCTTATTTCAGCTTTGCCTGTATTTTCTTACTTGTCACATATAGTCCTAATTATTCTCTGAGTTTTCCATGCCTTTCTTTTTCCAGTTAATTTCATATCTGCCATTATTTATCTTAACAATTGCAGAGCCACACCCCCATCCCTCATCTGACATCAACTTTTTTCCTCAATAGTTTTTGACACCATCACTACGCTTCACTGCTTTTCTTGCTCACATTGCAGCCTAACATCTTTAGCACTTGAGTTATATCTCCTCATGTTCACAGACTCTAGTTCTTTGCATGATTTTACTAATTCATTTTTGTTTTTACTACGGGCTAAGTTCTATTCAGGCAAGAAACATAGTATAATCATGTATGTTGGCAGGTTACTGCTGTCAGACATCCTAGACAGGGGGGGATAAAAGTGCTATTTTGCATTAGTTTGCTTCCACCTGCAAAGACAAAACTGCCTATGTTGTCCATGGTGTAATGAAAGAACAACACTATCATAGAAATTGTGTTGGAAATATATCTCTAAATGCTAGAGAATAGATTTCCTCCCTGAGGCATTCTTTGAGAAACTTCATTCATACAGGCAAAATGATGGACAGCTTACTGAGAAATCGCTTAACAGTTTCTCTCCAAAGATATCTGGTGTTTTACTATGATTAGCTTAAAAAATAATTAGATTGAGTAAAAGTAACCCCAAGACTGGTTCTTACTGTACTCCAGAAAAATGAGAAAGATTCTTAGGCAGAAAAAAATTTACTTACCTTATTGTATATTAAGATTGCTGTCTTGCATGAGACAATCAAAGTGACTTGAATCAAGGAGAAAGTTTACAGTTTAAAAAATGTTACCTGTTTAATATTCTAGGATGTTTTAATAATGCAAGTGTTCTTAATAAAAATAATTGATTAATTGATTTTTAGCTCTCTTTTAAATATTGTTTATAACTTAGGGACTTTGCAAATCAAGACATTTTTGAAAACAAATTTTTTATTTTTGCAACTTGTTCTTCTTTAAATCTCCTTATATTTTATAGGCACATCAAAATTTCAGTTATTTGAGACTATTTCCAGACTGGAAATTTCCAAAAATATATTATTTCCCTTCAGACATATTTAAAATTAATCCCTTTCAGACTATGGCAGTGGGTTTAAATTAAGCTAGAATTAGTACTCCTGACAAGAGAAGAAACACTATAAAGCTTTGTCTTTTGACCTTTAAAATAATAGTTAGCTTCAGCTTAAGCAGATGCTTTAAGCAAGACTGGATTTAGAGGAAACTGATTGTTCTGAAAACCAGGAGATTATATTTGACTTAAGCTTATTTGCCATAAAATTTGCTTTGTTGCTTGTCAATCAATCTAAACAAAGCTTGTGAACAAGCTGGGCCTCTATCAGACTGCCTTTATTTCCCAGGTTCCGAGCCACTGAGCTTGTCAGCTGCTTACTTGCAGTAGGACTGGAAACTGCCATGGGGCCTTTACTGTCAAGCTCTTAAATGTATAAAAAGAATGTTTGAAAATGGTTGAACATGGTTTATTTTTACCTATTAGCTTTCACACTCACATGCAGAATTTTGTTTCTGGTATGACTGTTTCTATCTTCTTATGCCTTTTGGAAGTTACTGGTAAAAAAGGCTCAATTAACTCCTGGTATGGAAACCTGCATAGCAGTAGCCCAAGGAGCTGCTGCTTTCATAACAGCTAATGGCTTGTCTAAAATTGTATGACTTTTTAGAAAGGAAGAATTTAATGTTTGAAAATTAGTACAGATTTTTTTTTCAATTTATAATGTGTTTAAAAATAGTAACTGCTTTATTTTGTCACAAACAGGTGGTTTGAAGTATGTTTTTCTAGATCTCATATTCAGAAGTCATTTCCTCCTGGTGAGATTTACCATTGGTAACAGAAATGAGGTATTTGATTCTTTATCTGAAATATCAAAAAAATTTGTGCTGATGTAGGTGTATCTTCAGATACACACCTTTCTTTTTTTAGAACAGGATCTGTATATTTATCATTGCTTTATCTTGCTGGTGGCAATCACAGTTTATATACACTAAAGGACACAGATCTTTAATTCCTACTATACCACTCATTTTGCATCTTTTCTCCTTCCTGTGCCATGTAGTATCTTATCTGTTTAGTAGGCAATTTTATAAAATTACATGTTTTCTATCCTATGCTATTAAAAGCCAGGACCAGGTGGCTTCCTATCTTGTTTCATCTCTAGATTCCACTGTAAATAGTCAATAATGAGTAGTATTGCAAAGATATAATAGTTGATGTCATAATCATGTGATTATGAATCGGCTACATAAATAGAAGAATAAAAGAATGTTTTAAATGTAAAAAAAAATTCAGTGAGCGAAGAAAGCAATCTAAAAGAAGAAATCATGTTCAAATATTTTTTTATATTTTCATGCTCTACATATAAGAAAATAAAAAGATTTTTTTTCCTAATTCCCTTGATCTGTAGAACATAGTATTATCCTTTGTTCTCCAGTCTAGTCATATCAATTCCCCTGGATCTGGAAAGTTATCATAAAACAACTGATACAAGAAACCTGATAAGGTATGGACTTGTGCAGTGGAAAACAAGCTTACAACCAAAAGTCATAGGCTAAAAACTCATATTTAAAAATATCTGCAAAATCTCTTCCCAATATTCTTATACATTTCTAGAACTTGATATCACTTTGAAGAATGGATTGAATAATAGAAAAAAATCAAAGATAAAATGTTGTGGGTTTCTGAAGACTTTCTGTATCAACACAAAAAGATAATAACTTCTGTTACCAATCTACATATGCATAGATTGAAGAAGCAGAGCACTGTGCTCTCTGAGGAAATAAAAATCAATGAAGAACTGACAGTCAGTAAGAACTGGAGTAAGACAGTCAGTAAGAACAATCACCTTTTGTAAGGTACATTCCTAATATTCAAATAAGCTTAGGAAGTGTGTTTACTCCTTGGAAATTATGCAATTCAAGACCGCTGAAAGGATTATTAAAAAAAAACAAAAACAAAAACAAGGGAAAACCCAGAGCTCTAAATATGAATCACTGAATGGAGAAAATATTGGAGCAAGAAAAATAAGCTTGATATCAAGGAAGAGCTATTATCACAAGAATACAATGGTCTGAACGAATCCATAGAAATCACTGTCGTTTTGCAAGAAGATTGTACCATGACTCCCAGGTTTCAGTGTGCTACATAAAATCTTTTACAAGCAACAGTGAAGACTAATGCTGATACTGAAAATTATTTTTAATGAGTCCTGAAGTGTTAGTTTAGGTCAGTTTCTCATATTATTCATAAACTACAGTAAAACAGAGTGAAATTTAATTTGAATTCAGGGTTCATTAATATTTCGTGTAGATAACAATTCTTTAACAAGCTGGTGAGTTATAGGATACATGAGACTTTAAAAAATGCTATTTTGTGGCATATTTCCATAACTGCATTAAAACTTACTGCTACTTAGCTCATTTCTCAGGTTACTGAACTTGTAAATTGATAGAAAAAATTCCTTATGAAAAAGCAAACACAAAATCATACCAATTTGTCTGGCAATAAACCATTTTTTGTTTATTATAATTAGACAGAATCAAGATATTAAATATGAGCCTATTCATGAGCTCACCTCACTTTCATCCAACTGGAATTTATATTAAGACTGTTGTTTCATCTGTCTTTCCAACTGCATATCAAATTAAGGTGTCAAAAAAAGGCAAAATTGTTCCTATTAAAAAAACCCAAAACAACCCATCAGAATATCCTGTATTCTTACCAGCAGGCAAGGAATAAACCAGTGAGACCAAATGGTAAATTTCAATAAAGTATTTCAATCCCAAAATTGTTTTTCAAAACTAAAAACCTGATGATCTTGGAGGTAGACATTAAGATCATTTATTAAAAAAAATAAGAATCTTAAACTTTTAAAATAAAATGCTATGCATTTCAGTAATCTCATATACCCCTGGAGACAGAAAGAAAAAAATAAGCTTCCTTTTTTTCCCCTTGTCTCATTACATCAAATGTTACAAGTCTACAAAAAGTTCAAGGTGCTGATGGATTAAAAGGGCATTAAAAGGGCAGTTAAGCCAGTTAGAGCAGATAAACACATTGCCATGGACATACCAGATGATTTTTCTTTTTTCCTCTGTTTGTCTTTTTTTCCATTTTTTTTTCCTGTTAATCTCAACAGCTGACGATGCAGGCAAACCCTGAGGGCCCAATTCAGTTGTCTAAACCAGCATCTGGTACTTGAGGGTTCTTGGGTCAGTCACAGGGGGCTGAGAGGTAGGAACCAGAACTGTGTGGGGGTTCCAGCCTTTCCACAGAGGCAGCTGGAGACCAGGACACGCTGGCAGGGATGAGGCACAGTGTTGTAGACATCCTTTTCACTAAAATCCTTTCTTTAGGATTTTTTCCTTCTGGGAAGCTGAGGCCCCAGAAACAAGATGTAAACAATAGATTGTCTGCTGCTGTGGAATGCAACAGGTGGGTCTGTGATTGGTCTCCTGGGGAAGTTTTGGTTCAGTGACCAGTCACAGCAGATCTGGCTTGCAGAGTCTGTCAAGGCCAGCTTGTGTGTTATCATTCTTTACTTTCTATTCTTAGGTAGTTAGCAGCTTCTGGAAACTCTCCTTTTCTTTTTCTTTTTAGTATAGTATAATATATATATATATATCATAACATAATAAATCAAGCCTTCTGATCATGGAGCCCATCTCGTCTCTTCCTTCACCCCGAAAACCTTGTGTCCAACCGACGACAGCACAGAAGTTTCTGTTTAGACAATTGACAATGTCATCATATTCCTGTTCCTCTCTGGTGATAAAATTACTGTGACAAGCTTTACCACAGAACTTCAGGTGCAGTTATGGCTTAATGGTCATCTGCCATGTGCTCAAATTTTATTTTTTCATTGGTTTACTCTAAGATTTGTTGAGAAGACAATTTTAGGGAATCTTGCTTTTGACACATGTAGATCAATGATAAATCATCAAAACTGTAATATTTTTTTTCTCTTCTGCTGAAAGTTCAAGTGAACTAGACAGTCTAAAACAAAGTAACTTGGACACAGGGTATTAGTTATGGACCATCTTTGGACAAAATCAAACACCTCTTCTTAGTTCTTTTCTGTTCAGCAATGCAAAATGGGATCAAAAGCTGGAGCACAATGAAAACACCAGAGATGCTAATGTTGAAAAATACCCTGAGTGAAACATATTACCTATTTAGACTGTTTTGGAATAAAATTACATTTGTTTGAAGTAATCTAACTTTTTGTTAAAATGGATAGCAGCATTAAGAGGAAACATATTTCCTCCTTACTTATCCTTTGTCATCGTTTAGTCATTTGATACAATTCTTACAGAATAGCAGAATTTCTAAACAAACTGTGCAGAAATATTCTTATTTAAACTAGGATACTTAAATCCAGTCGAGCAAAAACTGATACATGTACTAAAATACGGTTTTAAAAACTAAACTAAACATGTTTGGCAAGTTCTGTTTCAGAACTCCAAAAATACGGTAGAAAATTAATATAAAGTTAGACAAGTCTACTTGTCTAAAATAAATTCTGAAAAGTCCTAATGCCATGAAAATATGCAATAGATAAATTATTTAACCCCCTCCTCCCAAAAAGAGCAACAAAAGCAAGAATGTCTATAACTTAGTCATATTCTGTTAAAATACAAACCTGGTTGCAGAGAAAATGAGAAAGAGCAAATACTGGCAATCCAGTGGCCTTCTCTAATGGAGCATACCTATGTTCAGATTATAGCTTGGCCTCAAATGTGCAATTGTGGGTGTTTCACATATTTTATTCAGCATTCATTAGGATTTGTTCTTTTTATTTTTTAAGATGGTAGGTTTTTAAATGAAAAATAATATTGGAAGCTTGGGGAAAATATGCATTGCCAGCATTTTGTTCAATTTCCTTGGCAATGCTTTTTCCATCTCAGTAGCATGAGAAAATGAGATGAGAAGACATTTTTAATAAACTTTTGTCCTGAAGTCACTTGCTCAGTTATAATCACTATTTTCATTAACTGTGTTTTCATTTTATATTATGTGAGTTTCTACATATATCTCAGGGAAAAAAGAAAGATGTTCTTGACACTATTTACAGTAATTCTCAAGTTAGTGACCACTTCAAAATAACATCGTGCAGTTGCTATTAAAATGTAGTTCAGAGTTTCAATAGACTGCTTGTGCCTGACAACTAATTTTTTAGTTGCTCCCTTGGGGAGTTGCTAGAAACAGCCTTCAATGTAGATTCATCCTGTGACTGAAGCACAGAAAAGAAAAAGCTGAAAAATGAGCAATGGGAACAGCTTGCTGATGAAGTTGAATGAGGAGCTAGTAATGATATTGATGACATTACTAATTACTTAGCAGGCAGAATTCAAAATGAGAATTCATTTGTCATCATGATATCATCAATCAGCCTTCTATTGCCTTGGGAAATAGGTTCGTGCTTGCTTGGTGCAAGATAAACTTCGCTTTATAACTCATTTTGGTTTGCGCATATGTACTTCTTAATTTTTTGTGTTTGAATGTTTTACTCTTCCCTGCATTGCTTTCTGGTTTTATAAGCGCCCTGTTTCAAAGGTTGTGTATTTTGCACTTTAATCAGAGAATTAAAAACAACACAATATCTGCCCCTCAGAACAAGCGAATTTTCAACAGGTTTTTGTATAAGGATCATAGCCTAAGGTAACATCCATCCCTGATACAAAAGGAAGCCTATTCAAGTTTTACACTTAAAAAAAATCAGATAGATTCCTAGATATTTTAAGAAAAAAAAATTACAGTAAGAATATGAAAATTCCCCTAATTTGGGGATATAGGATCAAAAGTCAGTTCCTGGGTCCTTGAGTAAAAAAATATCTCTGGGTATTGATTTAGGCATTTCAAGCAATCCAATATTCCTAATCCTTCAGCCTGTGAATCAGTATCACAGTCCCAAGAGCATGGAAGCTATACTATCTCCTCCAAACAGCTGAGATTCCTGGCTGAGTCACCCTGTTGGAAAGGGAGCTGGCCAGACTTTACTGATTGTGCACTCCAAGATTTTCCTCTCTCCAGTCCAACTTGGCATTTCTGTCTTTTTCATCTGCTTTCTAGATCATGGAATTCTTGCCTTGTCTTTCACAGGGACACTTTCCACTTTTGTGGGCATACACTATGATCATTAGTGCTTTGCTGAGAAGTAAGTAAAGAGAATATTTGTTTGCTCACAAGGGAACTGCTAACTGCTCCCTTGGGAGCCACCAAAGCTGTCAATGACTTGCCCTACCCGGCCCATGTCGTGGCAGTAGGAATTAACCTGAGAGGGTTAACCTGAGGGTCCCAAATGAAAATGTGGGATTTCCTGGCCAGCTGTATTTGGCCAAGGAAGTAGTGATCTGAATCAGCAAGTATATTGTCTTTTTATATGCTTATGGTACTATAGTCTGGTAATATATGCATAAGCTTAGAGGTACCCTCTAACTCATTAAACAACCTAATGGAACATCTGACAGTTGGAAAGGTTTCCTGTGTGATTGAATATTAAAGTGAATGTGTTAATTTGAGCCTGTATTATTATGCCATGCCATTTGCACTGTTTTCTATCATTTTGATTAATGCCTAGATTGTGACTAACACGTAGAAGGAATGAGGAATAATATGCATAAAACTGCAGTCTATGGACGTTCTTACCATTCTAGTTTGTGCATCTACTGAAACAAAATAAGTAAAAATGGAGAGGGGGGAAAGTGATTCTTTTGGCTTTTAGTCTTATAAAATTTATAAGATTATAAAATATTGATTTTTTTCTATCACTTCTACAAGATAGGAATGAAGGAGATTTCATTTAGTTAAATATCACAACCACAAAAAAGCATTTTACATATATTTTAGTCAAAAACAGGGGAAAACTTCAGAATTTTCTTAGCATCCCGAAACATTTTCTGATTGAGCAGATTCTGAAGAATGCGGGCGTTCCAATTCAGTGGGTTTATAAATGCAGTTTGGATTACATGCAGGCCACAAATTCTCCAGGACCTTTGAAATACATTTGTAGCTTGTCATAACATCTCCACAGAACTGATTTTCATTTGCTTTATGCCGATTGTTTCACATGGAGTGGCATTTCACAGAAGCTGAATACTTTTTTACTTCTTCTGTTTACAAAGAGTCATATTAAATAATAAAAAAGAAATATTACAAAAATTTAACTATTTAAAAACATGTAATACCCCCTAAGGATACAATCACTAGGATAATTTTATATGTATTAGGTTGTACTGCAGATAGAATTTTCAAAGAACACCACATTTCTACTATATCAAATTCTTGTGAAAATGGAAGAGACTTAAGTATATTTTCTGTTTTTCTAAAACAGGCTGATTACTTAAGATAGTTACCCTGAGTAGAGTTCAGAGTATTGTACTGTTTCTTCTCTGAAAATCTAACTTTAGGAAACTAGAGAAAAGCCGGATGGCATCCTAAATCTCATCAGAATCCTACATGGAGATATCATTCAAATAAATCTCCCAGAGGAAAAAGGTGCCTCTTAAAATGACAAAACAGATGACTGTCAATGAGAACTGCAGTTCCATTCAACTGGTTTGAAGGTGCTTGAATATTGCATTACCAGCACGTTGCCTTGCTCTGTACAGTGGCAGTAGAGCAGACGTTCAAATTTTGGCACATTACCCCTGACTCTCCCACATGTCTCTTTCCAGCAACTGCTATGATAAGCTCTTTCAGAGGAAAGTAAAAAATCCTCCACAATGCAAGTCAACATTTTTGTGAGATAGGATAACTGTTAATAGAGACTTATTTTTCTGAATAAATGAACGGTGTTTTCCCTACTGTTTTCCCTACTTGTATGAAGGGAATGTGTCAATTATATTTGAAGGAAAGATAATATTTGCCATTAAGTGCAGATAGCTTAATCTGATAATTAGTTTTAAATATAAATGCAGTTCAGAAAACTACTTTTTATTATTATTTGATTTTTTAATTTTCTCTCCTGAAAATTACTTTTCACAAAAGAACTCAAAATGGCCTTCCCTTGGTGTAATGAAAGATTTGGAGCAAGAAATTTTCATCTCCATAGATCAGGCTGCCAGCCTTGTCAGAGGTTCCTATTGACAGCAGTCTACTAAAAAAAAAAAAGGAGCAGAAAGGACCAATTCTAGGACTCTTTTTAGATTTCTTTTCTTTTCTTTTTAATCTAGGAGCTATCTTCAATCATGATATTGTGCTGGGAATAGCTTATTATTGTTAAATTTGTTCCTATTTTATAAGCAGAGGTGACTGACTTTGCTCTTTGAAAATACTCATTTGCTTTTTTTCTGTGTCATTATCTCTTCTTTTGATTTTTGCTGAACACAAGAACTGGTACCCTAAAAAAGCTGTTGATTAATCTAATTCCATTTAATTAGATAAATACATAGCAGGGAAAACAGAAGAAGGAGAGGTCTTTGATCTTTTCAAGTTAGACTACATGATAATGGAAATTTCTCACTATAGGTAAGAAGGTTGTTTCGGCCTTTTAAGTCCTAATATTGTCAGTTACTCATAGGTACTTCCTAAGCTTTTAAGTTCAATTTAATTAAAATATATATCATAACAATTGACTTCCATTATTTCAGCATCAGAGAATCCTATGATGCTGTCATTACCTTATGTAAATGGATTTGTTTTACATAACATGCCGAAATTATAGTACAGTCCATTAAAAACATATCTTTCTGAATTAGTGATAGATAAAGTGGTAGAGACTTTAAAAATATTCCAATTCGACTTTTCCATAATTGAGGGGTTTTTTTCCAATTAGAAAGCCTATTCATTCTATTTACTTTTTTTTTGTTTGTTTGGTTTTGTTTGGTTTGGTTTTTTTTAGGAAAACATATGAAAGATATTAATGAAATAGTATCACTTATTTAAATAGCATTCTTTCCTCGAAAGCTGGAAGATTTCAAAATTAAGGTCAGTACAAAAAAACTCTAAAGCAAATGTTTTGCTCTGAGAAAGTCTTAATAGACCTTAACACGTTTTTAATTACTAAGTGTCATGCAATGATCTAATTATAATGGATTTTTTTCTTTTCTATTCTACATGGCAGATACTTATTTGTGTTTAGCCTTGATTTTTTTTTCCAAAAAAACTTTATTTATATCTTCTTCACTTTCAGCTTTGTGATTTTCTGTGATTCCCAAGGAAAATTTGACAGTAGGTTGTCTGTCAGTCTGTTCTTGCCATTGTTTTTGGATACACTACTGATCATTGTAATGTCATAATTTCTTCAGGGATATACACATTCTTTAGAAATACTTCTCCTTAATCCACCTTTTGCCTGGATTGCAAGCTATTTGCCTAAGAGACAATATTCTTGTTTGGCTATTTTGCCCTGCCTGACATAACAGTGTCCTTATTTTCTGGAAGTGTTGTACAGATTGGCAGCGACATTAAAAATAGTATGAAGATAATATTTTTATGTTTCTGGATTTTTATTTTCTTTTATTCATAACCATTTTGACTGCAGATTCAGAGACTGTGCCATGCCACAAGTAAATTATATTCATAATAAAATCAGTCTATTACACACTATGTTTTCCTGTACATTAATCTTGTGTAGGTACCGCTTTTTTACTGCATTTAACTGAAGTACATTATATTGACTGATGAGTTTTAAAACTTATATTCAATAAGTTTAAGAAAAAATCTTCTTCAGTATTTAAATTAGTAAAATCACTGCAAATGAAGGTGACACTGAAAATTTTAAAAAATGTTTGACATTAAACTTCTATTTTCTCATATTTTTCCATTATTATACTGAAAGGTACTGCCTTTTGTACCTAGTTCAATGGTATTCTTGACAGGAAAAAAAGAGGAAAACATATTCAGTTACTTTTCTGAGTTTCACAGAATGTTCCCACAAATCCCTCACTTTAATGATGAGTAGGGAGCTTGAGAAGCACTTTCCAAAGTTTGACTAAATAAGATCTTGATGTCAGGACCGATGACTATCCTTATATAATTAAGCAACTATAGAAACACAACAGGGAACACAAACTGAGCTGATTATTCACCAATCGTTTAGGTGAATTATCCTGAAGATGAGTATCTGCTTTGTTTGTCCACCATGCACTATATGTAATGTTCCTCTAAAAGACCTGCAACTGCATCACAGGAAAATACCAGCTTCTTGCTTGCTTTGTCCTGACAGAGAGCCTCTGGAGGCAGAGGCAGATTGCTCTTCAATTGGAAGTGACTAAGAGAGTCAGGAAAAGAGCAAGTAAATGAGGGAGACAATCTTCTGGAGAATGGTTTGGGACAGGGAGATTGAGCCAGACACAAAGGGCAGGAAAGGCTGTAACTCAAACAGGTATTTTGAGAATAGAAAATGGACAGTCAGGTCTGCTATATAATGTAAAAGGGAAAGAACCCAACAAAATAACAAAAAAAAAAAAAAAAAAAAAAAAAAAAAAAAAAAAAACAACAAAAAAACCTTTAATTAGGGATCTACTTGGGACTGTGTGGAACATGAGGTATGTGTTTTGCAGCCCCACACACTGCACATCACAACTACTTTTTAAACACTGCTGCTTTCTTGGGAATCAAGTTGCTGCAGTTTGCCAGACATCCCAGAAATCATTTAACATCAGTCAAACACTAAAGCACACAAACGTCTGAATTGCTGCAGCCCAGAAGAATACTGAAAATTGCTTATCCGAGTATAAAAACTGTGGGAATTAATGTCAACACAGGGGCCTGGATTTTGCTTTCAAACTTCCAGTCCATTACATTTTACCCAGCAGAGCTATCTTTATTCTTTTTGTTTTAATCATGATCAAATACATCTTTAGAGAATAAAACCCCCTTCCTATTCTTAAAAAGTTTAATGTGAGGGGAAGATGAAGGAAGATTTACCTCAAAACTCTAGTGAAGCTAGAGAACTCTAGACTCCAGCAAGAGAGAACTTGAATACCTCTTGTTAGAAACTAACCTAAATCAGGTTTCCCTTGTGACAATCTCTGTTTGCCAGTGGTTGGCACTCACAAACAACATCCTCAACTCATATATTGATTCATTTATTAATTGCCTTTTTTTTAAAGATTAAGGAAGAAATCTATTATATCAGGCCTTCATTCTAACTATTGACTTTCCTGCTGTTGACAACACTGATATTTATAGAATGTTAGGAGATGTAAATGAGTACTGGGATATCTTGAAATGGAGTTGAGGACGTTGCTGTGTCATTCCTATATAGGAATAGCTCTGGGGGGAAATAAAATTAAATCTGCTTCTCTGCTTAAAAAAATCTTAGCAAGTACATTTAAAAACCTGCCTTCTACTATTCCATACTTCTTCACTAAAATGGAATATATCCAGAGAATTTTCAAGTTGTTCCCAGGCTCTTTGGTGGGAGCAATCTACTTCCCATTAGATCTAATAGTGAGTGTGTGCCTGTGCTGCAGTCCCACATTGGTCTCTCTCTTTCACTTTCCTACCTTCTTTTCTCTCTGCAGGTATTAAAGTAATTCTAGCTTCCTTACATGGCCCTTATGACTTTTTACCAGTCTCACCTATGACAAGCTTATGATCTTGTGGTGAAATACCTTCTTTGATTTGTGAGATAGGGCGAACAGGGCAATACGGAGTGCAAAGTGACAGCTTTTCTTGTCCTGTTCTCAGCTATTATTTCAAAGGGAATATAAATCACTCTTTCACACAGACATAACAAAAAACATTGATTATTTCAGCAGCTCGGGCCGTCATCAAAAAGACACAGCTACAATAACCTGGATCCCAGAGTAGCTTAAGAATTTTGACTATTCTTGAATTTTAAAATATGCCACACTATATAGATAGTCCCTGCAATCACCTATTTCTGGAAATCATTGTGTTTCAGTCATTGTTATAAAAATAGTTAAGTATTAAGTCAATTTAAACTCAGATTACAAATTAAATACTTTTAATTTTTCTCACTTAGTGGAACATACACTTCTATCAAAACAGCCAACATTTTCAACCTATGAGCAAGTTATTAGCAAACTGAGAACAGCTCATAGGTGTGTCTCCCAAAGCATGCTCCTTTCACCACTGCCTGAGTTGCAATGTTGCCCTCTCCCTGCATGTTCAAGGAGAACGTGATCCTTCCTCAAAAGTTTTCAAACTTCTTCAGTTTATGGATCCAAAATAATTTCCGATCTAGATGAAGATCCTTGATTAGAAGTTTTAAGTTTGATGGCACACTTTGTTTTTTATTCTTATCTTTCAATACTTAACAGTGGTCCAGTGTTGCAATACTAGGAAATGGACCAGGCCAGAGACTGATCCTTGGTATTGGACCTCAGTCACCAACATGAAATATTACTTATTTCTTCCAACTAGTGTTTTTTCAAATAATGTCTGGCCAGGATTTAGGGTCCAGTACATCCCAGGAACTATCCTTAAGAAGCACTTTGCATGTAGCGTCCTTGTTCTGGAGATTAAGAGACCTTATTAACATTGACACATGCCCCTCTGTGCCAGTTGGCCTCAGTAGTTAGAAGTTTTCCCAGACATATTTCATCTACTTGCATGAGTTAAAAATTTGGTGGCCTTATATTGTAATCATTTGTTGTAGTACAGCCAGCTTGTTGACTAATTTTTCCTTTGTTTCTTTTTCCTGTTTATGCTTGTATGAGACAAAATTTTTAGATGTTTTAGTCTTTGATTTCTTACTGTGGTAATTTTGATTTCTGTTTATCTTTCACTGTTATTGCAGTGAATTGAAAACTTGAAAATATCGATCTATTCAGACCCATATATGTCATAACCTAATATGAGGAAATATGAGGCTTGTCAGATCATAAAATAAATAATTTTATTTTGAATATATGAATTGATAATTTTAAATATTTATTTGACATCCATCTTGAGAAACAGTCAAAAATTATTTGCACATATTTTGCTCTCAAAAAGCAAGAGGATTTTTAGAGAGAGCTGCATTCATTTTCCTCAGGCTTCATGAAAAAATCTTGCCCTTGTTATACAGTAGCAACAATCAGGAATGTTCTAAATTGTGTTGGTTTGATTAAAGAGGGCATTTCTGAGTCTCTCTGCAGCAAGAACTACACTCGTTAGAATAGCAGAACAAATTCCTATTTCCAAGTGCAGCAAATCTATTTCCACTCTTCTTTAAATAGCAAAAAGTAGAAAGTGTTTTTCAATATTTGCTAATTTAAATGTTCCCTGCGTATGAACCCCAACTCATTTCATCAGTAAGCAAAATGAATAATAGTGCATGTCTGATTATAGAATGGTTAGGGTTCCCCGTCTCTTGGGATTTTATATGTTTTTAATATGTATGGAGGAGACCTATATTACCTACAGAACTGAAGTCTAGTGAAGGAGTCAAAATATCTGATAAAATTTCAGCATTCTAATTTAAAAACCCATGCTGATATAAATGATTTATTTCTTTTGCTTTCTCATTAAAAGAACAGCTCAACTAGGTGCTCCTGAATTACTTGTGGGATTACTTGTATTTATTTCAAAGTTATTTCTGAGCCTCTTTGATGTCTATCTAAATCTAGAGTAGACCAAACAAAAACTTAACTAGTAAGGCTCTCATACTGGTGGGTGTAATAGAGACATGGGACAAGAACAAAAGTATGGGTAAATCAGACATTCAATTTATCTTCTGTATGAAAATTGTATTAAATTGCTTTTCTATATATTTCTAGCATATACCTCAAGCTAGAAAATTTTCTTCTTCTATGGAATTACAGTTGAATAATAGAACTCAAGATATTGTACTAAGAACTACTAATTTGTAATATTTAGCAAAAATAATCATGTCTTATTACTGAAACACCCGAGATAAACAACATTTTTTACTATTAAAGAATCTCATCATAACTATTATTACATTTCTGGACATAAGAATAAATGGACCAAGAATTTTTCAACATAATAACATGTCTTGCCCTTAAAAAATTAAAATATGGTTATGTTACAGGATGAAGGAATAATTTTGTCTTCTCAATAAAATAATTCTAAAATGGAATTTCTGATAAAGAAGGTTAGATATTTCCATCTCAAATAGCCAACTTTGTAATTGGATTTTTATTTATGTGACCACTATCTATGTGTCAAAATTCAATTTCCAGTTCTGTGGGAAGATGATCACAACTTTGAGGTTCAGATTATTCCAAGGCAAACCTGGTCTGTTTTATGCCTCTTTTTCACTTCAACATCTCTGAGCAGAGACTCCAATTTCCAATTTGTGCTGGATGTAGCTTCCATACTATGGACTACAAATAAATGCAGAGTGATAAAATTTTCCTGTAATGCACAGATTATGCTATCCTAGAGTAGTCCATTGGTTCTGACCTATATAATTAATCTAGAATTAAAAAAAAACCAGAATTTAAAGAGTTATGCTTTGAACTTCCTCACATATTGATTGATTACTTTGTTTCTAACATATTATTATGGGATTCATTTTTATATTAAAGAAATTTCATTTTACATATCCTCATGAACATTATCTATAAGTTATGATGCAATTCTCAAAGAAAGGAAGAGAAGAAAGAAATAAGGCAAATAGTTGATCAGCATTCTGTTTGACTGTGACAATCACTATGAAATAAAAGGATTTGTGCCTTTTGCATAGGAATTTTTGTTGACATAACACGAGCATAAAATATTGAATGTTTTAGGATCTGTTCCAAAAACCTTCCTCAGTGAATGTTCAGTGCACTAACAGTTCTTTCTCTGGGAGAAAAAATTTAGAAAAAAAAAATGAAAAAACCCCAAAGGGAGTAAAAGGAAAAAGAGGAAAGTAGGCAGAGAAAGAAAAAGAAAGAGGAAGGAGGAAAGAGAAAGGGGAAGGAGGAAAGAGAAAGAGAAAGAGAAAGAGAAAGAGAAAGAGAAAGAGAAAGAGAAAGAGAAAGAGAAAGAGAAAGAGAAAGAAAGAGTTTAGTTTATTTAAGCACTTCCTTCGAGGCAACCAGACCGTTTACCAGAATAGGATATTTTCTGATTGATGATATCTCAAAAATAGCAATTTGGACTGGTCTTCTTACATTTATTTCCCATTTTCTATAAGGTATTTCTGGTCTGTTCAGAAATTCTTCTTTGCAAGCATCCTGTAAAATATAATTAAGGTACCCTATATTGTCTTGGCCCAGTATGGAGTTTCTTATAAATGGAGAAATAAAACATCAAATGTTTCTCCATAACCATCTCAAAATGGTTGCTGTGGACTGCATTCTATCTAGAAACTGCAAAGAGAGGTAAGAGAGGGAGCTTCCCTCATTTCTTCAGTCAGTCTGAAAAAAATGATCAAAAAAAGATGAAATTATTTTATAAATTAATCAGGCTTCTGTTTCCTGAACTTTGCAGCACAGAGAACTTTACTGTTTCATACACACAATGATCAAAGACAACCTTACTGCATCCCTTTTTCTATCCTGGCACTGAGTGTCAGGGCAAGCCAGCCATGAAATAGGCAGCAAGTTATAATATTCCTGGAGGGACTGATCCCTACAACCCTCTTCAAGGCTCCAAAAGGAATTTTTGAAGGAGCCTACCACTGAACTCCAGATAAAAATCTCTTTTTTTGTACCTGATAGCAAAGAAGTTACACTCCTACCTTCAATAAAATTGTTTATAGCTTTTTCTCCTATCCAAATGCCTATATAGACTAGATACTGATCTTACCTTCTGGTATATTAATAAAATAAGAATGTGCATATTCAGGATATAATTATGAATATGGATAGACAGACAAGCAGCAGATAAACTCAGGCCCAGGAGAGACAAAGAATTGAAAGTTGAAACAACCTAGAGAAGATCAGGGAGTTCAAGGAATTAAGGGGAAAAAATTTGAAGACATCACAGAATCATAGCATCAATCAAGTTGGAAATTACCCCTGAGATCACCAAGTCCAACCAATAACTGAACACCACCTTGTCAACCAGGTCATGGCACTCAGTGACACATCCAGTCCTTCCTTAAACGCCTCCAGGGATGGTGACTCTACTGCCTCTCTGGGCAGCCCACTCCAATGCCCAATCAGCTTGTCTGTGAAGAAATTCTTCCTAACCTCCAACCTAAATGTCCCCTGGGGCAGCTTAGGATTGTGCTCTCTTGTCTGTCACCGGTTTTCTGGGAGAATTGATGGACCTCTACCTCACTATCACTGCTTTTCTGGAAGCCAGAGATAGTGATAAGGTCTACCCTCAATTTCCTCTTCTCCAGGCTAAGTACCCCCAGCTCCCTCAGCCACTTCTAGAAGACTTGTGTTACAGACCCTTCACCAACTTTGTTGCCCTCCTCTGGAGACAGAGATGGATGAAGAAAAATTAAAATGAAATTTACAAAATTTACAATGAAAAGGAAAATAAAGTGTTAGTTCTAAAGATTTCAACCCCAAGGAGACCAGTAACTTTGTTAATCTCTCCCATTTATTTTTGTAGGAAAACTTTTCCTCATTCTCTTCTAGGTTTAACTTAAGGAACAAAATCTAAAGAAACATGTATATTTGATATACTACTTCTTTCAGAGTCTTGACAATATTGGCTGATGTAGTTGTCAAGCCACTCTCCTTAATGCTTGAAAGTCGTTGCAGTCAGGTCAAGTCCCAGAGGACTGGACAAAATGGAAATATCACATCCCATTTTTATAAAATAAAAATGGAAAGGAGTATTCTGGGAATTATCAACTTGTCAGCCTCACCACTGTGCCTGGGACAATCATGAAACGGATCCAGCTGGAAGCTTTGCAAAGGCACATGGATAACAGGAAGGTAAATTGTGACAGCCCAAATGGCCTCACCAAGGGCAAATTCTGTGTCAATAGCTTAGTGGCCTTCTCGGGTGGAGTGACTGCATCAGTGGGCAAGCGAATGGCTACAGATGAAATTTATTTGGAATTGTAAGGCCTTTGACCTGGTCCCCCACAAAATCCTTCTCTCTAAATTGGAGAGAAATGGTTTCAAATGGTGACTGTTCAGTGGATGAAGAATTGCTTGAATGATCACATCAAGAGTGTAGGGATCAGTGACTCAGTATCCAAATGGAGATCAGTCATGAGTGATGTTCCTCATGACAGGATTATTTTGTATTGGGCCCAGTACTGTTTAATACTGCCATGAATGCCATAGATGAAAAAACCGAGTGCACCCTCAGCAAGTTTGAAGATGACACTCAGCTGAGTTGTGCAGTGGACACACCTGAAGGAGGGGATGCCATCCAGAGGGATCTGGACAAGACTGAGAAATGGATCCATGGGAACCTCATAGGCTTCAACCAAACCAAGTGGAAGGTACTGTATCCGTTTTGGGGAACCTTCCAACCCGAACTCTTCTATGATTCTGTGATTCTCTACTTTATATTATACACATAAATATAAATTACCCAATATACAGATTTAAGGAAACACCAGAAGAAATTTGGTACTACAAGTACAATCAAACAACCACTGCACCTTCATATGAATGTTAAATTTGTGTATGCTGTAACAAATTTTTCATCTGAATTTACCCATTTAATTGTTCTCAGTTGATCTATCTTAATTAAATCAAGTCTCTACAGTCTATCTAAAGGCTGTATAGAGAAGTATGATTGATCTAGCACTCACACTGTGCTGAAATGACCATCTTCTGTATAGATCTTCAAAATAAACATTTAACAGGGAATAACGGCAATTTTTAGGTTTACTGTCCTCATGCTGGAAACAGTGGAACAAATTCTTCCTGTTGGCTAGGTTCTTTCATTAGAAAGAACATATGTTTGACCCTGGTATTATTACTTTTTCTTTCAACTTTTCTTTTTTCTGAATGACAGCATTTAACATCAAGGGAGAACAAGTGTCCCCTCTTGCTATACACAATTGCAACAGCTCTTGTCAGTACTAGGTCATCTGCAAGCTCACTTTTTCTCCTGCTGTTGATGTTAAATAAGTGCAAGGGCTCTGAGATAGATTGGTGATATTGCCGCTAGCAATTGCCATCAAATCCTCCCGGGTGCAAACTTAACGGCAGTACCTCCCGGTCTTCTTGGAAAAAACATTTGCAAATGTTTTCACCTTGACCAAACAAGTCAAACTCATAATATCAGTTTTTCTTGCTCATGGAGTATACTGTCTAACTACCAGGAGTGGGAATTGTCTCCATTTCAGACCCTTCTTTTTTTTTATCAGCTTTCACATCTGCCACTTCTTTTGTATCATATGCCAAATATGACATGAGAATGAGGGTAAAGTCTGAGGGTAAATTTCATCCAGCGAAGTTTCTTGCACTCTCTGATTAAAAATAAAACAAGCAAAGGAAAAAGTCAACTTTCAAACTGTGTGTATTATTTTACTACATAATTTTAATGACCTGGATAGAAAGGGGAGTCACAAGACAGAGACAAGAGTGTGGTGGATAAAGTATAAATTGGGGTCAGCTATAAAATTTGTAATGAATCACTGCATTTGGTTCTAATACTAGCTGTTGTCATTTATGCACATAACTAATCCCTAGACTATATCAAGACTTTTATGAAATATTAAATCTTAAAAGGTATCAACTGAAAATCAAAAGAAAGTATTCCGGTTCCCAGAAGAACTACAGCTAATGATTTCAACCAGAGGCCCACGATCACAAAATTTAGTACTGTGTAAGCAGAAATAACCTTAAAATTAAAGGATGTTTAAAACCAAGGCAGGGAGCTAG
>NW_005054490.1:1993-60378 GCF_000277835.1 Geospiza fortis | reverse complement strand
AGGGAAAACATTTGCAAAGGAGAAAGGGCTACTGAATAGAACCAAGAAGTTATTTGTCTAATATATATATCGATTTCTCATTTTCTTCTTCTGTTTAACAAGAAAACAAAATCAAGATACCTGTTATGCCTTTTTTTTTTCAAAATGCTCTTCAGAGTTTTTAAGAAAGGAAAGGAAAGTTTAAGTATTAACATTTTATTTGGCTCTTAACATTCAAGTTGAGAACACTTAAGGGTGAAAGGAACACATTTATTACATCTTATAACAGTCCCACTGAAAACATTAAAAGAAGTAAAAATTGGTTATAGTGCAGGGTTTTCCCAGATATTTATGTAAAAAGACACTCACCCTCCCTGTCTTCCAAATCGTCTAATCTTGAAGAAAAGCCAAGAGATGAATTACGGTAATACTGAACCATATTTCAAACCACTGCATCTATGGCGCTTGTTTATCTCAAACCCAAGACAGGGACTACTTTAGAACTTAACAGCTTACTGAATGAAGGTTCCTGTTTTCTTGTCCCTTTTTTTTGAGACTGTACTCCAAAACACTGAATTCAGTGTTTTTCTGGGGTTGTAGGAAGACTGGCAGCCAACTCATACTGACTTTCAGTGGTATCGGGGTATGCAACTCCCAGCAGGGCTTATGAAATGTCATTCCTAATTGATATTGAAAAAAGCTTACATTATTCCACATTAAAATTGAGGTTATTTCATAGGATTGCCATAGAAAATTATTTGAATTACACATTGATGCATGTTAATTTTTCCATATCACCACCCAATAAATTCTGCAATTAACCCATATCATTGCTCTAATATCATGTGCTTTGGGGAAATCTTTTCAATTAGAAACTCAACACCAGGAGTGGAGAATTGGAAGGGATGCCTAAAATTGGATTTACTTTGCTTGTTTTCCCTTAAGGTTAAAATAGGCTTTTGAAAAGAAGCATCTTTTTTTGCATCTTTTCTTATGGGTTTTTTCTCTCCTTCCAATGGGATTAATGAATTGCACCGGATATACAGGAATCAAAGAATATTGTGCATCTATTAAAATGAGAGATATAATTTAGAATAGTCATAAATGAGAGGTAACTAATTTAGCCATCATCATAAATTGAACAAAGAATTTTTTTCTGGTCCATCTAACTCTTGCAAGGACCTCAAAGTGAATATTTTCACTAGAAAAAAACAAAACAAAACAGAAAAAATACAGCAATGACAATGACAACAACTACAAAACAATATTTCATCTCTAAAATATATGTTAATTTCCATTTGTAAATAACCACAGTTAAACACAGGTGCTTATCATAACTAGGCTGTCAACTGGACTTTCTCTCTAGAGAGAGAAATAGGATATGTTTTCTATTCTAAAGACCTCAGCACATGAGAGGACAGATTAGGTGTTTGTGACTTTAGTTCATTTACTCTGGTGTGGTTTTGTTCTGGGCTTTTTGTTTGGTTGGTTTTTGTTTTGTTTGTTGTTTTCTTTTTGGTTTTGTTTTGGCTTTGTTTATTTTATTTTGTTTTTTCTTTTTTATTCTTTGTTTACCTATGTTTTGATTTTACAGCTGTTTTTACTGTTTTTTTGGCACTGACCCAGAAACTATTGTTCAAATTCTGCATTTTGCATTAGTGTGTTTCCTCACCCTAGCCTAGGTTTGGTTTTGTACAAAATTAGAATTGAGGCTCTCAATATACTTTTACAGTCTTGGTGCAGTTTTTCATTTCACATTCCATTTTCATGCTCTCATGCTGAAGGATACGAGGAGACTTCACTGATTGCAAAGGGCTAAGACATATGCCCTAAGTTTGGCAAACACGGCTCCAGAAATTCTGTAAGCTGGCTCTAGAGTGATTGTGGCAGCTTCATTCAGGCACACTGCTAGAACAGCAGTCGGTGGGAGGTTTTACACTCTGGGCACCAGGGCAAAGGAGCTGTGCAGAATTTTATAATTGCTCTTTTCAATATTCCTGTACTGTGACTGTTCCTGAAATAGGGAATTCCCAGGACACAATATATTGGCAGTAAAATAATCTTCATTACTCTTCAATACACTTATATTACTGGCTATTAAAAGTTTAATTAGACTTTAGAGAAGACTATTCAGCCCATTAAAATAATAAATGAATTCTGGCATTAAACAAACTTGGACAATAATCATTAATTTTATGAAACAGAATATATTTCTTTTGCCAAATGATATGACAGTCTCTGGGGGAAAGGCTCATAATCTAAGTTTAATCTAAAGGCTCATGTATCTAAGTTTGTCTTAGATACAGGATTTCTCATTAGTCAGGAAATTATGTCAAGTTTTTGGGAAAGGCTCCTAAGACCTAGGATTGAGTCTAGTTTCCTTTCACATTTTGTAGCTACAATTAGGAAAAGTGAACTGTTTATAGAATACTGTTGATTTTTGAGATTCTGTGAGAGAAATTAAAGCATCTGCCCTCCCTGTTCACAGAGCGAGGTGTCTATTTCAGAACTGGACATGCCTTGATAACAAGAGTTTTAAGAGTTTGAAGTTATGAACTTTGCAATACCAAGGGACCTGGTACCTACAGTGTACTTTCTAGCTAAAATGTAATTTATAAAAAAGTATTCTGTTTTCTGTAGAGATCATGCCGGTCCTTGCATGTTAATTTGTATCATGTACATTTTTAAATCTCTGGCTCCAGAGATATTTCACAAAGAAATAAATCTGAAGGAAGAATCTGTGACATTAAGTCTAATTTGAGAAACATTCTAATAGGAAGTCAAAGTCTTTATTTGAGGTACTAGTAATGGATTTAGGTATATTATGAAGACACAAATTGCCACACAATGTCACCTCCATGTTACTTGTAATGGTGGGCTTCTAATTTTTAACAAAATGGTCACAGGTTAAGAAACTACAAATGCCAACCCATATAAATGGATAATATCAGCTGAGGATAATTTTTATTTGTTTAGCAAATATAATAGTAAAAAAAACCCTAAACTCTAGAAAAATATTTTATAATGCATTTGAAAATGTTGCAAATAATTATCTCTTTACTAACAATGTCAAGAATATCACTATAATTTTTTTCTGCTAAATGAAAAATAGATGTCAAAGCATATTTTTGTTCAGTACAGACTGTAATTGCTTTGCTTTCTTGTTATTTGCATTGCTATGCAAAATCCAATGACCTTTATGTTACATTAGAATATCAGAAAAAATGCAGAGACATTTCTTTCTTGATGTGAAAAATGCTATTTGTTTTTCATGCTCCAGTCCACTGTTGGGACTTAAATCCCACATGAATGCATCTTAAACTAAGATCCCAAGAGAAAACATGCTTATTTCTTCTCTCTCTATAGGAAAGATGAGGGATGCAGATGAGTCAGAAAAAATCAGTATTCATGTTCATGCATAAAAAGATCCTTCAGGTTTTTAGTCCTCCTTTTTTGCCCCTTGAAATTTTAGACAAACATATCCTGATTCATTTTTTCAACACTTTCTTAGGAACATATGTAATGTGTAAAGGACCTTGTATTTTTTCTCCTTTTTTATTTTCCATTTTCTATTAAAATTATGGTCTATTAATTGGTATGCTAGCAGGAAGAAGCAGTGAGTTTTTTTCTTTCGTTTAATTTTAATTATTATTGTAAACTGATTATGGAGAGAAGCTTTTCTATAGACCTCTCTTGCTCCCTCTGTGAGCCTCTCAGGAACCCTCGGCCAGTCCCGAGTCGGCAGACACCGGGGAGCAGCCCCAACACGGCCGACAGCGGGGAGACTCTACCGTGCCCCGAGGGTGCTGAGGGCAGCTGGGCTGGTCGCCTTTGCAGCAGGAGAGGCACCAGAGACATCGGTAGAAGATAAAGGGCCGACTCTTAGCAGGGGTTAATCCAAGGTTTATTCTAGGAGTCCCAAAAGAGCTCCTGCACCTCAGGGGCCTCCTGCCGAGAGCCCCGGGAGATGCGCCAAGGTTACATTTAAAGGAAGGTGGAAATCAAAAGCAGACAACATTTTACTAACCAATAAGTGACCCCAAGGGATGGGTACTGGGGGATAGACATTTAGGACAGTGTATGGGGCAAGGCTTGGGGGCTGACCCCTGGCCTCTGGCTAATCACTCGACGACCTGGACCGAAGCTTCTAGACGGAGGGGATGGGATGCTGAGTGATTGACAGAGAGCCAGGGGGGGGGTTTGGGGATGATCTCATCCAGGGCGAGGGATAACACAGGTAAAGGGAGGGGGGTACAGTCTGGGATAAACCATTTGGGAAAAATATGGGATACAAAACAAAACTACTTCAAAATTTTACAAAGTATAAAAATGCACTACAACATAGACCAAACTTTCCACATTAATAAAGAGTGGGCTGTTGTCTAGCCCAGTGTTGAGATTTGGAATATGGACAGGGGCAAGAAACTGCAATGAGAAATCACTAAGGAGTTCAATATGTACTTGTGTTCCAATGTAAAAATCCTGGTTTCTGTTAAACATCAAGTGCTAAAAAACCCTTTTGTGCTGAAGTTCATATCATTGAGTTTAGCTTACATTTCTATTTTTTTCTAGCCTTTCCCAGTACACAGCTACATTCTCCCCTGCAGTATGTAGGAAGCTATCTGAATTAATGCTTCTGCAGTTTAGAAAACCTCTTGTGCTACATAATTTTGCTGGATGGAAAAAGATGGAATTAGACCTCTTTTGGCAGCCTCAGTGCAACCACTCACATATGAGCTGTCCTGCTGTTCCCTCTCTGAAAAGCCATTGTGTCTCTATCATTGTAGACTTCAGTCTTGGCAAAACTGCATTGCCACAGTGTGATTTCCATGGGCTTTATTTTAAACAGAATTATTTATGCTATTCTTACAGAATCTAAATCATCATGAGAGCCTCCAGAGTGAAGGTTAATTCTGTTGCCAGCAGCTGTAACTTCACCCTCCGAAGCTGAATCTGGCTGTGGCAGCAATTACTGGCCATTCCTGTTCCGATAAATTTGTGTTTTCTCTTTGATCAAATATGTCAAGCTTTTAATTCTGCATAATCATTGATCGCATGAAGTGCCAGACCATCTTGTTTTATCATCATTCACATCTGCTGCTATTTTCCAGTCACACAGGTAAAATGCATTGACCTAGAACATGCTGTTTTAACCTCAGCACCCTTATTGTGAATGAATGCCAAATGTGTCTTAAATACTATTCCCAAACTTGTAATTTAAGAGATGATATACTAGATGAAATAACTGAAAATAAAAAAAAATAACTAAAGTAATTGTCCCAAAAGTAAAGTGCCAGAAACTAAAATAAGATGGAGAAGTTGTATCATAAGGAGGAACTCAAGGATCAAGACATTTGATCTTTAAGAATCCTGTGGGTCATGCAGAATGCCTGTTAAATTTATGTTACACAGTAGAGATCTTCTGGAATAACTGGAGCATATCACTCTAATGATAAGTAAAAACTAATAGGTCAAACTGCATTTTTTTTTAATTTTTGCCAAATTTGGGCAGAAAGTCAAAATTTTAAAAATAATGTGTGATGATAATAACAGACCATTAAAAATGCCCAGTACCTCACATACCAGTTTCTGCTACTTATGATGTTTTGATTTCTGTATTATGTATTTTCAGCTCAAAATTCTGAACAAAAAAACAGTTTGTGTGCAAATTGACCTTTTCATTTTGAAAAATGCTTAAGTGGGACTATTTCAGAACTGTTTATTTTTTCTCCTCTCTCCACAGTGAATAAATTAATGTAACAAGAACATTTCCTCAAAACTTTACTTCATTAGAACTGTCTTTTCAGATACTTTCAAGAAATTTTATAATTCATCAAGTATAATAACTAGGTAACATCACAAAATGCTCTGATAAAATGGAGCCATGTACTACCCATTATCTCCCTACATTCATACATACATCTGTTTTAAGCATTTACTAATTCAGAAAATAGGAAGCTCCAAGAAGAGGAACATGCTTCCACTGCTTAGTTTAATCCTATATTTTTACAGACATTAACATTTTCCATTCTGAATATGCCACAGTATGCTTTCAGCTCTTCAAGCCAAAAGTGCTAAAACGAGGCAAGGTTATATGGGGGGGTTATATTTGCTCTGAATTTTATCAACTCAATTTTTGCATTATCCACTCAGAATGTTGCACCTTGAAACCATAACTTAGAAACACAATTTTTAGATGTGAAGCAGCAAAATGTCATGAGGCTCTACATGTCGTATTTTCACATAAGAGAGGAAAATTGCTAAGCTCAACACCAGACGGAGTGGTATATAACTTTTTAACCACATCCAGTAATATATACTTCATTTTATAGTAACTTCTAAGACTGTTGTACAAATTTAGCTGTAGACTTGCTCTTTAGCAAGCCCTATTTACTGTACATGACAAGTTTAGAAGTTCAGCCATTTTTCAATAGTCTGAGTGATAAAACGTGGCAATATTTTTGAGATGGAAGTTTAGCACTGCAAACATGCTAATACAAAAAGAAGTTTTTTCAATGGCAAAACCAGAAAGGAGATACATTTACGACTGGATAGAAATTAACAAAGAACATTCCAAATGGGTGGTAATAAGAAGAACATTTTAATAGATTTGAAAGTATTCAAAACGGTGCTGGTTTTTTTTTTTTTTTTGTTCTGGGGTTTCTTTTGTTTGTTTGTTTATTTGTTTTATTTTGTCTTGGTTTTTTTTCTGCTTTGATCAATCCCCTATTCACACTCATGCTTTTTCTTACACACTCCAGTAGAACAAGAATATTTGAGTTCCCTCCTTCTGGTTAAGCTGCACAGAAGGAGCAATTCTGATAAAAGCAGTAATGTAAAGCAGAAAATATTGACAGTACACACACAGATTATTCTCACTTAGATTAAAATTTTTCATCTCTTTTAGTAATGACCCTTCTTTTGGCCTGAATTACTTTTGCTTAACCCCTACATTTCAGAGTTTAATTATTAAGTAATGCAAGGAATGATATTTAGCCATTCCAAATTGTCATCATTTTTGGGAAGCATCTAATAATTTCGCTTGCTTGCAGGAGCTATATAGCTTTTTACTATTTCACTGTCTGCTGTAAATACTTTCAAAACATTTTGTATTCTCCCATACTCTCAGCAGGGGCCATAACTAGACTTTGAAAATCCATGTAAGTACCGTACTGTGGCTATGCATTTTTCACAATGTAGCAATAGTGTACTAGCACATGGCAGTTCAAACCATAATGTATATTTTTATAAGGATAGCAAACATAATCCCTTGGTTTCCTCTGTGGGATTATGGATATCCAGAGAGTAAACAGTTATGTCACAGAAGTTTGGCAGGAATTCAACAGAAGTTTGACAGAAGTCCTTTTTACATACATTGGAGATGAACAGACATACACAGGTATCATTCAGTTAATCTTAGGGTAGACAGAAAGAAATGCCAGAGAAATTATATCCCATGATTATACCTCCATTCACTTAAAAATGGAACATACAAGAGTGTAGCTCAGGATAGATGTCCAGATTGTAGACACCAACATCAGCCGAGGCCATTTCCACCCTTAAATGTTTCTCATTTTAGTACATAAATGGAGGCATCCTAGGGCAGGCCAATCTTTCAAAGGTATTACACTCCTAGGGAACTAGGGCAGTTTTCTGTCATTACAAGAAAACCTGAAAGACAGATTAGAAATTAAGCCCATATATAAAATTTTCATTGTCAGATATTAAAAATAGTGACAGTGTTTTCATTATAAGAAATTAAACATAGCAAAATGTGTGTGTTGGAAAGTCTATGAAAATATATAGATATTGTTCAGTGCTTTGAGGTTTTGGTTGTTTTTTTTTGTTTTGTTTTGTTTTCTTGGGTTTAGGTTTTTTTTTTGTTTTCTTGGTTTTAGCGTTAAAAGTAAATCCACAAATTAAGAAAAATTTAACTGTGTTGTTCAGGTTTATCAAATAATTTCCATCATACCTCTGATGGAACATAAAAAAATACTTTATGTCTAATTAATGCTTCTTCTGACAAAATTTGTTAAATTGCAAATCATACATCTCATGGCTTTTTTAAAGCTAGCACTGACATTTCTGTTGCCTCTGTGTTCTAGAGCTAAATCTGTATTTTTATTTAAGAATGATGACATGTATTATGGAATGTGTTAAAATTAGTTTAATAAACACCTATTTTCCTTTAAAAACAACTGCCACCTTTTATCTAAACCTAAACTCTCAGTGAAATAACTGTTCAGCATATTTTAGCTACAACGTTGTTTTTAGGGGAATTTAAGTTCTTTGTAAATTGTAAATTATAAATTATAACATTTATCTCTGCACTAGTTACAAAATCACACATAAAACTGCAATGAACTTCATTAAGAAGATGCTCAGAGCTATTTTTACTAGTTTTCATTAGCTTTAACATTACATGACATACATGCATATAAACATCTTGTGCACTCAGTTATTTGTTCAGCACTAAGATGAATCACAGAGAAATATGATAATTATAGCAATATCTTCTCAATTCATATATTTAAAAAATGCAAACAGACAAGACATTTTACTTCATTCTTAATTCAAAGACCTTTTTAAACAAAGAATGAAACTTCATCTACAACAAAACAAGACGTTTCCTCCTAAACTTGTCTCAAAACCAAGACAGTGTAGCAAATGCAAGAGCCAGAGATGGTCTAGGGTATGTTATGCTGTTGCCACATCTCTTCTGCTGAGGTGAGATTGCTCACCACCAAATTAAAACAGGGATATTTATCCATAAAGATTTAGAGAATTTACCCACTGATTTCTTTTAAGAAACGGATCTGCATATCAGGAGTTCACAAACACTCTCATGTGCAGCCTGAGGGTTCAGTTGTACTGCACTGCTTGTTTGTGTGAGGCACACCATGCAAAGCAAAGCTGGCAATGAGCTGTACAGCTAATTTCTCATGTGTGCACAAATACAGCTTTCCCGAGGGGTAAATTTCTTACCTTCAAAGGAGGAAATGCTTGTACTTCTGCTCGCTGCAGATGTGTTCTCAGAAAGTTTGGATACCATAAACTCAGACCTAACTCAACTGTGCCCTGTATGCAGCGCACTGAATCACAGGGTGGAGGGAAAATTTCCTTCTTGTGTTATTACTTAAAAGATCCAAGATCCTCACAAGGACAATATTTTTAGAACTGCTTCCCAGAGCACGTGGACTGCAAGCAGGGCCCAAGAGAGGAGACGATGTGCAGACGACACCAATCTGTCACCAGCAGAGGCCAGCAGCACCAAACCACTGCCCTGTCCGGGAGCAAGGGATAAACGGGAAAAAAGTTGTGGCTCCTGTAGGCAACTCATGGAGGGAGCAGTAGCCGAAATGAGGCTTGCAGGGCAGTGAGGTAGCCACAGAGGGAGATTAGCAGTTTCAAAGGCACCACACAAGGCAAGGGACAGTGCATACATGCAAGAAGAAAAGACTTTGAAGGAAGATGCCAAAGTTTCACAAGCACTTGGCTGCCACTTCTTTGCAAGAAACACTAATGTTTTAATGGGTAAGTGTAGAGCCATCAGCAGAAAAGGCTTCGACTACTTTACCACTGAAACCGTTGCAGCTTCCCTGTCAGAACCTTTAGCAGTAAGCCGTAATGCACAACATTATGAATTGCAATGTAACACTTGCTGAAGGCATTACTATTCACAAGAGCTGATACTGTAGAAGTAAGGGACACATAAATAAACTACCTGCTACCACCTTAGGGAAAACTCCAAGTTCTTTTATAATCATTAAGTCTTAGAAATAAGAATTACCTAGTGTTTAACAGAAAATATTTTTCGGAGCAAAGGGAAGACCTCATATAAAGAAAATTAGGATTTACTCTTAGTCCAAATACAGTTTAACAATCTATTAGTGCAAGATATTTGATTAATCTAGAAAAGCCCTTCACAGGTAATATCAAAATTCTTATTCACACTTCCTAATTAAAATCTTAATGAAAGATAAATAAAGTTAAGGCTACCAGGGGGATTTTCTGCCAAACCAGGATATTAAATACCAGTGGAATATTTTTTTGTAAATGTAACTGGAAGTGGACAGGCTTTTACAACATATAATTTCTTCCTTCGTGTCAAAACTTCATACACTCATAGAAGCCATGCACTTTATTTTTAAAGGTTGTTGAATATGGGGCACCATATTTGTCTGATTCTGATACTTTATTTCATAATAGGAACATCATACTTTCTTAATACTGTTGCTGATGAACTAGCACTGAGAAATAGGTAGAATAGGACTTAAAATTAAGTAACAGATAAAAGAAGCCAAGGTGTTCTTTAATCTTTCAGGCTGTCATATCAATTAGGCTTCTCATATAGATATTTTTTGATATGCATTATAGATAACATTGTTATTATAATTGTGGGGAAATATTCCACTGTAAGATAAAGAAGTTAAAAGGTTCTGTTAAAAGTTAAAGGTTCTGGTTCTGTTAAAAGTGGCCCTTCTTGCTCAACTTGATCTAAATAGGAATAATCTAGAAAGAGTTCAAGCTCTCTGGGAAAATGAAAAACAAAAGTTTTGTTGATGAAAAACAAAAGTTATTATTGATGTCATTGTGGTGTGGGTATTTTTCTCACATTGCAAATAGAATGTTTAAATTTGCGTGTGTTTTAACCTATCTCTGACTTTACATTGAAGGATAACTCTAGACTTCACAATTGTAAGTGGATATTTGTTCTTTCAAGTCTTTGAATGTGATACTGGAAACACCATTTTGTATTTATGAAATCTAATTACATCCTTTTTTCTATGTGTGTTTAGCTATAGACAGTTCCATACTTCTTCACCATGTCAAGTCAAGAAGAAAACAAGACTAAACAAAACCAGAAGAAGCCTAAAAGTGAGAAAAGGGAAAAAAAAAAAAAACAAACAAACCAAAAAACCCCAGGACAGTTAATACATTTACAGAACACTTATAAAGTTCCTGGTGAATGAAGAATGAAGCCTGAGGACCAATCTAGATTTCCACTGGCGTGACAAAACCTTTTTGAAATATGTTAGATTTGAGAAGACAATTCACAAAGAACTACTGAAGACACTGCATGAAAATGCACCTCAAAGGCTGAGTAAAACCTTGTTTGAGTGCTGCACTTCTTTCAATGCATGTATTGGGTTCTATCTTGTAGTTGTAAAATTTTCCACACCATACCACATAGTTTTATAGTTATCTGATGACAGATTTAATGGATAAGTCTATTGTTTGTCTATGCTATAGCTTTCAAAATTTAATCAGTAAGCCTTTGTTCCATCAAAGAAGATAAAATGATAAAACTAATATCCCAGAAGTAAAATTGACTAGCAAAACTACACAGAGCTTATCTGATTGAAGAAAATTTCTCATCTTCAGTTCAGCAGAGAACTGACTCTAAACAGATGGAATTCAAATTTCCTTATGCCTCTTAGACACTGAATAATAGAAGATGATCCCATCTTTGTAGAGGAAAATGCTTAAATGCTACTCTTTTCCATAACCATGGAGGTAGAGCTACCTATTCCCAGTCATTCACTCATCAGAACTGATCAGAACTTTATTTCACATATTTCCTGTGTTGCAAAAGGGAACCCCAGATTCTGCTACAGCTTGCTCAGTAGCTGTCAGTGTGCTCCAGACGCAGAGGTGTGATTAAGAATTAAGAAAGTAGGAAAAGTCAGTTTTCAATTTTTTGGATGCAAGCTAAAGAATAAACTCACCACAGTTAGATAAAAATATCGTGATTACAATTCCATGTAATTATTGTATGAAAAATATTAAGCTGCACTAGAAATGACAGAGAAACAGGCACATATGTTGACCCCATATCCTTTGCTATATAGTCACAATGCTAACCCACTACCTCACTTCAACAGGGGCAAATCCATTAGTTGTTGGAAAGAGGAAGTTACATTAAAGAGGGTTGAAAATTTCGTAGAAGCAATATTTATATCACAAACATACATAAAATAAATTTAGTGGAGCAATAACAACACCCTTCGACACTAGAACTATTAGAGGACTTCAAGGGCTAAAGAAGTATCTTACTTTAGTAAAATTGAATTATATGAAATGTAATAAAAGCATTCTTTAAATATAGATATTACTCTTAATTTCATGATATGTTCACTAGCATGTAATTTTTTTTCCAAATAATTAAAATTGCTTCTTAAGATGTTCTGTAATGAGTAGTGACACATTAATGCTGCACAGTTAAAATAGATTATTTTAAAATTGGATCTAAATGTACTGTAATTCACATTCATTTAAAGAGTAGACATTTTTCAAGTAAATTAAACTATTCTATAAAAATTAATTCACTGTACAACAGTAACATATTACAGACCTGCAGTTAAAATTCCGTCATTTAAATGGGAGAAACACTAATCCAGCAGTAATAATTCTGTTGAAACAACAACATTTATTCAAATTTAAGAAAATCAAATACCCACCCTGCAACTGTGAGACAGTCCAGAGTATCTTTAGACTCAGTAATTTTTCATTAGCCGTGAAAAGACAGATTATTTTATAGACAGCAAATTTGAAGCATATATTGAGAATTGGAGAAAAAAAATATTTGGAGAAACACTTTTAAATTCCTTCTATAGATTTTTGTCCCAGTATTGTATATTTGACATAAAACTAATGGTTTTGTGTAAATTTATCAGCTTAACGAAAAATATCATATGATTTACAGGTGTAATTGCATATGAATTTATAATTGCTGTTATAGTTTTGCTGAAAACATAAGCTAATAGATGCTATTAACAGAGTTTCAGTTTAGGAGTTTTCTTCAGGTATGTTTGTTGGAGAGGAGTTGCAGAAGTGATTTTTTTTCTTTTTTAATACTAAACTTTTTTAAAAGTTGGCAATTTAACCTATTACTTAAACAATAACATGAAGTAAGTGAAATCCACTTTTTATTAAGAGTAACACCATCTCCCATTGTGAAGCTTGCATTCAGTTTCATATATCAATGTGCAATCAGATATTTCCCATTCCAAATGTGGTGAATATGATCAGGATTTTGACTTTAACTGGTTTATCTCTTCCTTCTAAAAAAATTCAAAATGGATTGTTTAAACTATATTAAACATTACTAAGTCTGTTCCTACAACATTAAATTTTTTCAGTTTTCATGCACAAAATAAAAAGATGAAAGAAAGAAAGAAAGAAAGAAAGAAAGAAAGAAAAAGAAAAAGAGTCAGTCACATTGAAATCTGACATACTTCAATTATTTTATCTGAACCAGATTAACTGCAGTGGTGATTGAACTTCATACACTGAAGAAGTTGTAGAAGTCAACAATGTCAAGACATTTAGTACCTTTACTTTTCAAGACTGGGCATCAATGAATTAGGCTGCATAAGGCAGCAGAAATTTCCCAGCATTAGTTACAAATGATGGATTTTTCTATTTTGTGTACTACACAAAGTTGTTTCAGCATCAAGTCCTTTTTGGACGAATGACATCCATAATTCTCAATAGCCATTGTCAAGCTCAGTTTCATCTGGATGTTACTGCACTTCAAAAATTCCTGGTACTTAGCTCATTCTGCAGTGTCACAACGTTGAAAGACTGAAATCAAACTTTGCCAAATGTTGTTTCAGGCAGGCAGTTGAGTTTCTTAGGACCATTACTTGTCAGAAGTAAAAATTGTTACCAGGGCTACATCCTACTGCAGATAAGAAACATTACACTCTCTTACACTTTTAGATTCTAGTGGAGTTATTTCCTACCTATGTTTTAATATGTTAAGCTGTTGAGATTTTTTTTTTTTCAGAAAAACACCAATGTGCCTTTGGGTAGATAAGAGACAAACAAGGTTCAACCTGATTATACTTCACTGTGAGCAGACAAGCACTTACAGTTTGATTCCATGTTACCTGCCACCATGACAATGGTTGACAAGAAAGCAGAGTTTGCTTCACACCTACTCAAACTCATGAAGACAAACCAAGAAGAACATTTATGTCAAGAACACTTAAAGAGAAGCAGACAACAAATTGTATCCCACTTGTGAAAAAGAGTCAATGCATTGCTTGAGGGCTTTGGGAAACAAAAGAAACTATCTTTGGGTATATAGATTCTAACTATCAGAACAATCAGATCAAAGCTCCTTGATGACACTTAGTAATAAAAGGATTCAGATAAACAGGAATGAAAATTGCCTGATGATCAGTTAGAATGCCTCCATTAATGTGTGATAGAGTATAGGACAGAAACTGAAATTGTGATGGCTGGCTGCTTATCTCATCTGCCGTTATCTCTACCAGATGCCCAGATAAATGATGATATAGAGTACTTGCACAGTGCAGGACAGCAGTTTAGAGCTACAATTTAACACATCTCATTGCACGGGAAATTATGTGTTTTTCTGATAACAAAGTCGCCCAACAATCTCAAATATTTTCATTTATTTCTACAACAGCATTTATAATAGAATTTACATATTCATTTTATATTCTATTATATTTAGTCTATAAAATGAACTTTTCTTACAAAATATTCATGACAGGCTTGGTCACTTTTTTATTTTTCAATGGATACAATTGTTTCATGGAAAGCATCAACTATTGGGACAAAACTGTAACTATGAAAACTCTGCTAGTGGCCAGAATTACATGTTGAAGTTAAAGTTGTCTAAGTTTGAAGTTTGCCAGTCTTATACAAAAAATGCATGAATTTATATACTTAATTACCAACTCTTTCTCAGTTGTAGACATGATTATTTTTCCTTTTTGTTGGAACTTAAGGTCACAACTGATGCATATGTTATCCTACTTCATTGGTAGGTTATCTGATATTTATAAACTGAATTTGAGTCACATGTATGCTAAAATGATAATCTTTCCAATATGCAATACATGGTCTCATTTTTTTTCAGAGGATTGTCAAAAATCTTTTCAGGAGGAGAGGTTTTATATACAGGCAGTGAAGAACATTCTGCCTTCAAGACAACAAAGATGTTGAATGCTTGAATAAAACTTCGAAAAAGATTGCTAACCTGGGAGGAAAATTTTGAAAATTCTTTTCTACAGACTTTCTACAAAGTTACAAGGTTACATGTCTTCCAGCAATTCAAAGATCACCGGCTGATTTACTGCATGGATAAAGAATACATACAAAGCAAAATGTTAAATGTTAATGGATTACCATTCTCTTATCCTGAAAGAACATAATCATTACAAAACAAAGCCAAAAATAAACTGTAAAGATTTGAAATATACACAGACTGGCATAAAATACCTTAAAATACACATTTGTGAAACTATGAAAACCCAGAGGGACTATGGAAGATGGGCTTCACAGGGTATTTCTTTGCATTATTTTGATTGGTCCTTGTTTCATTCCTCAGCAATAGGAAAGAAGGATGGGACAGCACTAAATTTTTCTCCCTCCTCCTTGTTCAGATCCTGAAAAATGTTTTTGATTTTCACTATCAAATGGATTCATGTCACAGCTCTTGTCCTACAGACCATACTCTTCACACTGAAATGTGAACCATGAAATAAAAAAGTTTATTTTTGAAATCCATTGGAAGATCCTTTTTATGTGCTTCCAGCACTCTAAGTACTCTGTAGCTGCATTTGATCAGCAGGTAGTGGGAACAACAATTCAGTCGGAGCAGATCACAAAAAGGTGAATATCTTTGTTCAATCATCTAGGGAAATGATTGTACCTCTGAAATCAGCCTTGTTGAGGCCATACCTCAAATCCTGTGTTCAGTTCTGGGCCCCTCACTTCAAGAAAGACATTGATGTGCTGGACCATATCCAGAGAAGGACAAAGAGGTTGGCGAATTTTTGAAAGAGCAAATCCTGTGAGGGGCAGCTGAGGGAGCTGAGGGTGTTTAGACTAGAGAAAAGGAGGCTTAGGGGGAGACCTTATTGTTCTCAACAATTCCCTGAAAGGAGTCTGTAACCAGGTGGGATTGGCTTCTTATCACAGGCAGCCCGTGTCAGGAAAAGAGGAAATGGCCTCCAGCATGCCAGTGGAGGTTCAGGTTAGACATCAAGAAGAATTTCTTCACTGGAAGAATTGTCAAACATCGATATGGACTGCCTAGGGAGGTGGTAGAGTCACTAGAACTGTCAGTAAAACAACCAGACATGACATCTAGTTCTTGGTTTAGTTGACATGGCGGTGTTCAGTCAAAGGATGATTCTGTGAAGGATAGGACTAGATCCTGCCTCTCAGTGTACCTAACATAAAAGAACTGAAATATCCAGGTTCTATCTTGTATAGGTATGTAAAATTTCTCATCTCTTACTTTACAGAGACAATGCAATGCTTTTGCTTGACAGCTGTATTTTGGTAGGTTGTTTTCTGCTATTCAGTGCAGAGCATGGAGTGTGAAAGGAACCTGACTCTAATCAGTATTCTCCTAGATAGAGAAAATGGGGATTAGGCTGTATATCCTGAAAAAGAGTTGGTTGTTATTCCTGATGTTAATCTTAAACCACAGGTTATTGCATTACTCAGCCTCATTAGCTGTCTAGCTGTTTACTGACTGTATAAATACTGAGTATTAGAATAAAATAAATTCTATTTTCTGTACAGTAGGTTTGTCCAAATAACATATAGAGTTGTTGCATTGTTACTGCTGGGTAGAGGATGTCAGTCAGTTATTAGCTGAAAATTGAAGCAGAAGACTTTAAATGGGATCACTATTTGTGACTGGTTTTCACATGATTTGCAATTGAAAGTCGTCTATACTGATCTATACTGATGACTTATTATAACATATACTTGAGTTTTCAATTCAGATATGCAATGTTTACATAGAAAAGTCATCTGCACCAGAAAGACTGGGCATGGCTCTTAGCTTATGTATTTGGAAGCCTTTTAGCACAGCTGCAGTAGGCTACAGATGCATCTTAGCTCAGAGTTCCTGTTGGACAGCTGCTGCCTAAAATCACTACAGTGCACTTTCAGCAGGTGTTAGCAGCCAAAATCCAGATTCCAAACAGACTGAACGTGCTCCTGTTCCCTGAGATGCAGAGGGAGCTGTTCCTGCCATTCTAGCTGTCTCCTTGCGTGCATTGTGCACTGACTATGATCAGGCCTTAAAGGGGAAATCACAGGACAGCCTCCTTGTTTAACTGCAGCAAATTGCTGTAGTTATTAACCTACACTTCTTCTTAGCCAGAGGTGAAAGGAAAGGAGCCTTCCTATCTGGAATTGAAAACTGTTAAAAGAGAGAAGAGAGAAGAGAATGGCATTTGAAAAGGAATTTATTTGGAAGAAGATCTGGAGGAGTAGTGCAGGGTGGGTTGTTAAGATTTTAGAGTGGGCAAATGTGACTGCAAGAATATTTGCCCTTAGGATTAAGAAGATTTTTAATGCAAAAAGGCTGAAAAGTTTTAGTGCTTCAAATTGGGCCAAATCAACTCATTTTTCTAATACAAGATTTTTCAAATTACAAGTTTGTGGCAGTTTCAGTTAGATAGTGGTCAAGACAAATTTTATATTGAAGAGAGTAACACATCTTACCTTTCTTTTTTAACAACCCACATATAAGATAGAGGGAAAGGAGTAATGACTAAATGGAAAAGAACTGGAAATGTTTATCCTTCCTTTTTTCGAAATCAGAATATCAACAAGATCTATGGTACTTCTGAAATAAATAAATAACATTTTGTGAAGTATAATCAGAGTAATTGAAACCTAAAGCTTGTTAATCTACAGTGGTTTTCATCTTCAAAGCACTACAAACACAACAAATTCCTAACTATTTCCCAAAGCATGGAGTGTGTCCCATGAGAGGACAGATGAAATAGAGGCAGCAGGCAGAGAATGACCTCCAAATTGCTCTCTAGAGTCTCAGCTATCATTAGTCACAACAGAGTGTAGGTAACATTTTCAAAAATATCTTTGTGATTTAGGAGCTGCCAGGCTGGTAGATGAAATCTGGCAAAATTTCTTCAGCATCTGAAGAGGGCAACACCCCACAGTGATCTGTTTTCTGCCTCAGTTCAGAGCTAATTCCTCTAAAACAACCTCCAATGTTTGCTTCTGTACACATGAATCAAAATCCTATATTTTCTAAAACTTTTCAGACACAGGAATATATAGATGTGTGTTCTCAAGGCACCAACGTACATTGGGTGACTAAGTCTTGTTGCCTCCCATCATTCAGTCCCAAGTTCTCAAAGGTGTTTTGGTGTCTACCTTTGGGGAAAGAAAAAGAAAAGGGACTATACTTAGGAACTGGAAATAAATTATAGACTTTCAGAAGCTGACATTCAGTATTTTCAAACTTTCCAAACTTATGAATTTGAATCTCAGAAAACTGTTTCAAAGGTTTCCTTAAATAAATATGCTTTCTAGGAAACTAGTACTTACTAAGTAAATCTTTTTAGCATGAACAGGAATCTCAGAGCCTATGCTGTTGCACAGTCCAAGATTATAAACTGTCCTAAAACCTACCAGGAACACTGGGATTTGAAAACTCTCTGGCTTTCTGATTCTTACAGTCTGAGAAGTAAGTACGAGGACTTGTCCTTCTGCACCTGCCATGGAGATGGGATAATTCAGTGGCCATTTGGTTAAAAGTGGGAACAGTTTCAGGAATGGGAACTAAAGTAATGTCACCCTTATGTTCCCTGCATTACTCATTATACTTTCTTCCAAAGGGAGAATGAAAGTTAAGGCCAGGTCTAAGAGGAGAGAGCTATCAGCTCAAACCTTCCAAACCTGAAGGAGAGGGCATCTCAACTTTCCTGACACAGCACTGTCCCTGCTGAGAGTTCAATGAGAGAAGGATAGCTTAGGTTCCTCTCAGGGCTTAGATGACATTTAAAAAACAGAACAAAACCAGGATACTCCTATAGGGTTGGTGTCCTTTTTTTTTTTGCAGTGTGTAATTTTAGATATCTCTGAAATGTTCATGATATTGGAAAGAAGTGGAGTCTTACACAGTGTTAGACTTCTGTGCCTATTCTTGTCTTCAGCTCCTTTTAACTGTTTAATTTCTGCTAAAGTATTTAACATTGTGGTCATTAGGAAAGCTTTTAAAAATGTTGTGACATTGTTTTTTCTCTCTATGTTTGCAAAAATGAAAAAACTACCACTTAGAAGAAATTTTCATTTAGAAGAGAGAAATAAGATATGATGTAGACCTGGGGGTTTGCTGAATTGAATCAAGGGGGCATGATTTTCCTGATAAAAAACACTTTTTCAGAAGTTTTCTTCTTAAAGTTTGAGCTCTTGACATGGTTCTGACTGCAGTGATGATTTCTTGCAAACACATTTTGAAACATGAGTGAAAAACCTCTAAGGATACACCATAAAAATTAACTCAAAGATGACATTATTACATGAAGCTTTGTTTCAGCTCTATGTGTTACAAATACCTTATGGCAAAACAGACAAGTTACAAAACTGTGTATAAGTGATAATCTCAGCTGCTCAGAAATTAAAACAAGATTTTTAAAAAGAGTTGACTGGATTAAAATACCTGAGAATTTATTAATTCTTAAGCTGTATTTATTACATATTTAATATTTGTTTTCTAAGTTTTGAATATGTAGCATATAAACATTATTTTCTCTTAAACTCAAGACCAATAAAAATATTTTTTATTTTAAAATTAAAAACTGAGAGTCTCTTGAAATGTAATAATGATGAAATCCACAGTTTTAGGAAAACCACAAAATTTTATAACAATAAATTTCTCCATATAGGCAACACTGTTCTTGAACAATGAATTTGCTGCTCATAAAGTTCATTTTATAAAGTAAATATAATGTACCTTAAATTACAAAAGTAGGTAAACACTTTATAAACACTCACTTTGTTTATTCAAGTGCTTCACAGCAATTTTATACTTTAGAACACCTCTCATGTTTCTTTACCATTATCTGAGAGATCATTTTGGGCTTGTTTAGCTTTAAATATCTACTTTTAAACATTTATTTTTTCTCTTTCCTCTTAAAAACTTGAATAGCTTCTGGTATTCAACAACTTAGTGGTAGGAAAGAACAGAAAATACCTATGCATGTAGGAATTTTTAATCCTTTCCTGAAGATGAACATACAAATTCATTCCAGAAGCAAGTACTAGACTAAGACGTTTTACCTTGATATATATTATGAATCAAGAGTCTCTGTATGTGACACTGGGCATTAATTCACTTGAGGAACGTCTAAACATCCTTAAAACACAGAAAACAGCTGTCCTATCAACACACAGATGCAGGCAAGGTAGATATGAAGAACTGGGAGTGAGACGTAAATCCATGCAATACTCTGCAGGAAGGCAGAAAAAATTTAAACCTTACCCTTGGGGCATCTACTTGTGCTTTATGTGCAGCTTGTCAGCAAGGCTTAATAGCTCAAGATCATGCTAAGTTGGCAACATGTCTTCTGGTTTGGAAATTATCCCATCCTTCAGGCTTAGAATACATCCAGAGCAGTCTCATTTCCACCTGGAAGTAGCTGTGCAGCTGTACCTTACAGCTGAGATATGGGATACTAGGGCAGAAGAGAGATACTGCATTCCCTGGTTTGTCAGCAGCAGCTGTTTGGCTCTCAGCAGTTGCCAGAAATCTAAAAGTTACTGTCAGTTTTCTCTCTGATTCTGTGTATCCTGTGGGGTTTTGACTGCTCAGAAAAATAATATTCCCTTTAGCCTTGCTGTTCTTTGGTTTTACTACATTCATAGATCCACAGAAAGGATCTTTTTTCCTGGGACTGTTGTGGCCATTGCATAGCCTGTAAGTGTGTCTCCAAAACTGATGTTAATCCCTGAAGCCTTTAGCAGTGTCACAGAACCAGCCTGGTGTATCAGGCTTGACTGAACCAGGGTTTTTCAATTTACAGTGAAAAGAAGTAGGAAAAAAAGAATGGGTTATCAAGTGAATTCTATGTATTCTAAACAACAACCAAAACAAACACAATTTAAACAAAACAAAACAAAAAAACAAACAAAGAAAAAAACACCAAAAAACAAACAAACAAAAAAAAACCCCACAAAGCAGAACTAGGGTAGGCCAATCAGAAATTAACAATGTATAAAAAATCCAGAATGCAAATTCTATTCCATGAAAAAAAAGGTCAGAAATCTTGGCAAAAAGCTCTAATAATGTGCCTTTGAAGTAGTCAGATACTACAAGAGTCCATATTGGAAATCTTTTAGAAGGACAGACAGTCAATCTGTCGGGATGGTGAGTGCATTAGTCAGCCTTAATAACCCCAACCAGCTTCACCCGAGGCCTCCACCCACAGCTATGGGCCAGGGCTGTATTTAAGGTCTGCCCTGGGCACATCCTTTCTCTCTGAGCTGTGGCCTTCTGTCTTGCTTAGCTGTGCCTGGCTACAGGAGCCTTGGGACTGGTGTTTGACCTTGGTTCTGCCTGGTGGATCCAGTGCTCATGACTGTGATTTAGTGCTCATAGATTGTGATCTATGGACTATCTGACCTCAGTCTTGTCTCATCCCTGTGCTACAGTCCTATGACCTGGGCTTTGGGTGGGTCACCATCTCAGGTGTTGTCCTGGTTGGGTACTGTGAGATGAGACTCTGGCTTCTGTCCCTCCTGGCCATGACATCCCCCTTGGCTTCCAATCCCTCAGAGAGAAGCTGGTCCTTACTGTTCCCTGAGAGGATAGATGTCCAAGCACTAAATTGTCTCTGACAGACTTTGTTTTACTTTCTTATAGTGACTTTTTAGTTTTTACACCATAATTAACTGCTGTAAGCTAAGTGAATAAGAGGTATGTTTAGCAAAATGGAAGGCTGCGTGCCTGAGATTTAGGTCTTTAGTAGTAGGAGTGAAAGTTATGTTTGTAAAGTGCTATAGAACCATGCCAGGACTGAGCCCAGTCTTCTGCTGTTTCCCTGCAGGAAGCATTTCTGGTATGTAATATAAGTATTTCATGTGTACTCTTTACTTCAGCCAAGTTAAGATGATGAAGCAAAAAGCATGCCGAGATTGAACTGCTTCTTAGTTATTCGTCAACAGACATTCTTGAAAGTAAAATGAAAGCTAAAATGCCTAAATCTATATGAGTGATGCCAAAGGAATGTACTAAAAATGTCTCTAGGTATTGTGAAGCAGGAAAAATAGCTATTTACTTGGGGGAGGCTCCATAGATTACTTCTGTATAAGCTAGAAGACTCTTGAATTCCTGATTTGAGTCTTATCGCACAAGAAAACCTGGGTAATTCTCAGAGGGTTTAAAGGGTTTTAATAGCTTCGGTTTTTGATTATGTTGGTTTTGCTTTGGTTTTTGTTTGTTTGGAATTTTTTTTGGAAATGAACTTGGGGGACTTTTTGGTGGGTTTTTTGGGGGTTTTTTGGGGGGGTTTTTTGAGACCTTAAAGGAATAATACTATAGAATAGGTTACTGATACCACTGGGTTTCCATATGCAACTCGGTATGGAAGAGAGTAGGAACCCCACGCTGGTAGCTGTCTGCTGTTCCTTAAAGAACTGGATTTCAGTTTTGCAGCTATATTCAGGTGTGCTCTGTAACACATGAACATGAAGAAATCCCTTTTGTTTCTTTTTACCTTTATTCTTTGCTCATTTTTATAACAGAAAATTATAATTATACTGTTTCAGTTTGGGACAGCAAAGCTTTGCTGCCAATTTTGATACTGATGGGTATGAAATTAGAGGAAAGTGAAATGCACTCTTTCTTGATGTCTAACTTCTACTGAGTGTAGGAATTTATCCTTTCATAAGCATTTCCCAAGAACTAACTTAGGAGAATCCAAAAGATGTAAAAGAGTTGGGAACTTATTCTCTTGTTACATCTTTTCATGTTTTGCATATGATCCTTTGCCTCCTGGCTGTCTGAATCAAGGAGAAGAGTAAGGAAAAAAAGATGGTTTTGGGGCCCTGCAGTGACTGAGAAGCTAAAGAATGCTAATGAAAGCTGAAGAAAAAACCCAGAACTGAAAATATTTTCCATGTTTTTCTGTTTCATCCAGGATTTCCAAGACCTAGCCCATTGCCCTAGTGGCTTGGATTGTGATTTCTGAAATCTAAGGACTGAAAAAATTATGAGTAATCTTTTTGTGCTTTGAGTTCTGTTCTTTAAAAATATGGATTTTAATTTAAAAATAATCAATAGAAAATATAGAAGTTGTTTTTTCTCAGCTATATAAAAGGATTCTACCATTTTACAATGTGTAGATGGAGAGCTTAAACTGCCTTTGGAAGGGCAGACTGTAGATAAACTCTAAAAGTTTAATCATAGTTTTGCTAAATATATATACTTAGAGTTTTGAGTATCTATAATATAAATCTGTTTTTAAAAACTACTGCATATTTGCATATATTAGCTTTTTAAACTTTGTTGTAAAAGAAGCAGCAGGGTCAGAGGAGAGTTCTTGATATTTTGCTAGTCATTCCATTAATAGTTCCTTGTGTGAAGACTACCAATTTTTTCCTTAAATTTAAGGTTCACAAGCAAAACCACATTTCATTAAATCAGTGTAATTGGAAATAAAGAAACTACTGTTTTAATTCCCATGTCTTACTGAAAAATGAACTGTCCAAAATAATAGTGGCCTCTCTGAGGTTGATGAAATGTTAGATTACTGACTTTCAAAGTCAGATGAATTAATTTATTGAGCAGAAATAGTTATATAGCACATCTTGATAATCACTTTATTTTGGAGCTTTTACAGGAAGCAGTGTGAATCATGTCTTTGACCTGCAGAAATCACCAGATAACGGTGCAGTCTGTTTACTCTTCCCGCTATGTCTGTTTTACTAATTAGTCAGTTCACCCATGATGTTACTGACTCAGACTGTAGATAGCTGCTGTACATGGAATATCTTAGGCAGGTAAACCAGTTTACCTCCTTCTCTGATATCAACATGCCATAAGATTTGTGGCGTTTACTGCACTGGACTCAGCTTTGGCATTTTCATTAATTACGTTTTTCATGTGCTGGTGGCATCTGCCTATCATTTTTATCCCTACAGAAAGCAGCTCATTAAAGCTCTAACACAATATGCATTTCTGAAGCTCTGTTATAAGCCTGGAAAGCCCAGGATGCCATATTTCCAGTAAATACTGCCAGACCCTTGACTGAAGGGATCTTCATCTCTTCTAATACTCCACATCTCCTCTAATAACTTGTATTATGTCCTAGGAAAGAATAAACAAATGTAGAGACCAGAAAAATGTATTAAATCAGGAATTTTTTCTTAAACATTTCATGTTTCCAGCTCTCCTTGCCCCATGAGCCAGTATTAAATTGTAACTGTAGCGTTGACAGGCATTTCTATGATTGCATAAGACACGGTCTTTAATTTAGAATATAATAACATATTATTGTCTATAATAGATGGAATATTCCATCTATAATGGATATCTATCATAACTATTGTTTCAATGTCTTGTTTTATTGCAAGATACAGTAATATACAGTGATGTAATTTTTGAAATGTTAAATCAGGAATGTAGATCATGAGTAATTCAGTTATCCATTTAGATATACACTTAAATCTCAACAGCTTCAGTGAGTGACTGCTCAGTGGGTGACTAAGAACATCTAAAAGGAGAATATCTTTGCTACACATCAGACTGCTGTTTAATTTTCATGTTCTTTTGCAGAAATTCATAAACACTTTTTATTTAAGATAGAAACATTTTTTCTCTCATTAGGAGTTTTTTTCTTTTTTATCTTAAGTACCTACCAATACAACATTACCTGGAAATAAATTTTCTCTCCTACTACCAGAAAAATGAAGTCTAAAAATATGGGTTTAGTTTAACTTAAAAGGTATGAGGCAAAATATCAGTTGCAAATAGCAGCCTGAAAAATGTCTGTTGACAGCAGTATGATGATTTGATTCCTAGAAATGCCACTTTGAAACATTTTCATTGCAGGAATGTTAGCACTTATGTCCAGTTTTTCTCTGCTTGAAGCAGAAACATGTTTCTGTTAGCATTCCTGTAATCTGAATTTCATGGAATAATGGTAGCAGTGGTACTAGCTCTTTTTTTGCCCAAAAGATATCACATTACATATGTGAAGTTAATTTGATATTCCTATGACTATTTCAATCTTAATAGTCTTAATCAGGAATAGCCTCATCAGCAAAAAACAACGAAAAATAAAGGCAGCCAAGCCATAATCAATTAATACCCCCAAGTCCTTGTGGTCTGAGATAAAGACAGTGAAGTAGGTGAAAGATTGGGGATGCAAGGGATGCAAAGGCAATCACAGCCTTTGCCAACCAAGATGGTGACTGAGCAGTAATCATTTTGGAAAAAAGTTTCCCCACTTTGTCCTATAACTAATGTTTTGATGTTGATCATGTTACATGATATGGAATATCCCTTTAGCTGATTTTAGTCATCTGTCTTGGCAGTCCTCCTCACTTTCTGGCCCACCTGCAGCCTAATTCTGGGAGACCACAGTGAGGGAAAAAATACCTTGATGCTGTGCAAGCACTATTCAGTAACAACTGAAACACTGTTATATTATCAACACTAGTTTAGCTATAAATCCAAAATACAGCACCAGATGGGCTGTTATGAAGAAAGCTAGCAGCTTTCCACATAGACCCAGTACAACTTGTAATGGTGCAAATAACTTTAACTGGGCTGTAATTGTGATTGGCAGTTGAGCAGAGGAAAAGATAGAAAAAAATATTTATTTCTTGTTACACTGTTTTTTCACATGGTGCTACAGAGTTCTGCTAGAGTTATTTGAGCATATTCATTTTCATTTGATTTTGTTTCTACATTATTTCTGATTTCTCAGGAAGGAGAAACTTTGTGAGGATCTTTTAGTGAATGTAGGAAAAATGTAACATAATAAAACAGATAGTCCCCAGTCTTTCAAAAAAAGTTCACTTTGAATTTAGAAGAGTTAAGAAGGAATTCAGGAAAAAAAAAGAATCCCATGACATGTTGTTTTGAGTGTATGAAAACAAAGTAGTTGCAGAATCAATGTAATTGTAATACCTTGGCAGACTTCTCAGCACTAAAAATATGTATTATCTGCAACCCTTTTTTTTGTAAGTGAAATTACTATCAGGAAACTGATAGCTAGGTCCAAATAAAAGAAATAAAAATTTTGGATCTCATGCTTAAGTGCCACGTTGTCCTTGAGAAACTGACAAAAAATGTTTGCTAAGAGTTAAATACAACAAAGAGTTCATGCCCTAATTGACACAAAAACATTATAATAACCAATTATTCTAAGGGGTCAGAAACCTGAAAATAGACTCACTAGAAAGATGTTTTTACTATCATAGCCTTTATGCATTCTCAGCATCAGTTTTTTCAACAAAATACATCAGTGTCTCACCTTTCAAAGAATAGAACGTAATTTTAAAATTCTCTTTTTAAAAAAGAAATTCACAGGTGAAGTTTTAAGATACTTTCAAGAGCTGGTTAATCAAATAGTTGTTCATCAGAATCAATGCATACTGAAAACTGCTTTGTCAGAAGGACAACCAGACTTTAGGGAGTGTATTGTGATCACGATGATCATTATTATGACTGATGTAAACCATGTAACAGAGCTCAGCTTAGGTCTTGTTGGGTAACTTTAGTGATATCAGGTAAGATTATTAGACATAAAATGGCATATAATTGTGGCTTAAATATAGATTGAGTTATAAGTGGAAAAAGGTCACTAAGTGAGTTAATTTGCCCATAGATAAATAAACACGCATTGATTTCCCATTCAAATGGCTAATCTCTAATATTAGGCCACACAAATCATAAATTCTCATTACTCTTAACACACTGCTTTAAATTCATAGAAACTTTCTGATCTGCAAAACACTAGTAAGATGAAACATTTGAATTCAGCTCAGTTGAAATCATTAAGCTGCAAGTTTTATTTCTTTGGTTTTCTCTCTGGCTGTTGTTTCAAAAAAACACAAAATTAAAGGTTAGGTCTTTTCTGGTCTCAGGGTTATATTATGTAAGCCTACCACTCAGAATTAATGTTAAACATGTATTTTTTTTAAAGACTACAATTTTTTGTGTATGGGGATATTTCTCACATTGTTCAAGATCTCCAGGAAATTGAGGCCAGTTAACATTACCAATGTACAGACCTATTTATTGAAAAATAATTGTTTATTTCATCAGCACTTCAGGACTTTACTTGAGGTCTTTTTAATGATTCTCATTTCACCTTTTTTTTTCCCCATTTTTCCTTTGTTTTAAATGTAAAATGACAAAGGTAAATCAAGACAAGAAGATGATAAATAAAGTTAAAAATCATTGTAAATCACTATGATTTGAGCATTTTGGTAGGTTGGCATGGGTAAGACTGGAAGAGATCACAGTGAGTCGTCTGGTTCAACCTTTCTGCTCAAGCAGAGTTATCCCACAACGCATTGCACAGGGTTGTGTCCAGATGGTTCTTGAATATTTGCAGTGAGAGAGGTTCCACAACCTCCCTGGGCAACCTGTTCCAGTGCATAGTCACTTACACAATAAAGAAGTTCTTCCTCATGTTCAGGTGGAATTTCCTGTGCATCAATTTCTGCCTGTTGTTTGGCATCACTGAGGAGAGACTGGTCCATCCTCTTGACAGGATCCCCTCAAATATGTGTGAGCATTGATAAGATCCCATCTTAGTCATCTCTTCTCAAATTTGAACAGGCCCAGCTCTCTCAGCCTATACTCAAATAAGAGATGCTCCCATCCCCTAATCATCTCCAGCCTTCCACTGGAACTCCATATGTCTCTTGTACTGGAAAGCCCAGAACTGGACACAACACTCCTGGTGCAACCTCATCAGGGCTGAATAGAGCAGTAGGACCAAATCCCTCAACTTACTGTCAATGCTCTTCCTAACAGACCCCAGGACACTGTTGGCCTTCTTGGCTGCAAGAATACACTTCTGGCTCCTGGACAGCTTGGTGTCCACCAGAACTGGCAGGTTGTTCTCTGCAGAGCTGCTTTCTGGCAGGCCAGACCCCAGCCTGTACTGGGGTGTGCGATTATTCCTCTCCAGGTTCAGGAGCCTGCACTTGCCTTTCTTGAATTTCAGAAAGTTTTTCTCTGTCCATCCTTCCAAACTTCTATCCTGCCAAGACCCTTCTGAAGGACTGCACAGAACTCTGGAGTATCAGCCATGCCTCCCAGGTTTGTATCCTCAGCAAATGTGCTGCAGAGGCATCTGCTCTTTTGTCCAAGCCATTGATAAATAAGTCAAGAAAATCTGCACATAATAATCTGTGTACTCCTAGTTACTGAGGAGTTCTTAGCCATTGGACTCCATCTGAATGATACTGCAGAGGTTTTAGGGGAAAAAGATTATAAACAGCATGGCTGCCATCAGAGAGCTGTATGAGAAAACTTTTAACAAATTTGATTTCTTCGGAGGCACAAGACTCCAAGGCCTACAGGACACACTTTCATTTAATCTGTAATATTGTGGTTATTTGGTTATTTTCCAGTGGCTTACATCCATTTTTGTGATTTGCATGCCCCTACTCTGTGTACTACTATGTGTATACAACACTAGCAAACACAAGATTGCAGTGGATACAAGGCTATATGAAATTAATCATAATAACAAAGTCACAAATCTGTTACCACCTTTCAGCCAAAGAAGCGACAGGGTATTTTAGGATGTTATTACTTACGTTGTAATTCCTCCCTTATTTTCTTTTGTATGTCAGCGTTCCTTTATATTTTCCAACATTTCACTGCTCTAGGCTGAAGATTAGGGTCTTTATCAAATGCTTCCTCTTAATATTGAAATACTTTTCAGAGTCCTTGGCAAATTCAACTGGCTAACACAGGCATTATTGTAAAATCCCTGATGCTAGTGTTGGTTATTATATTAATTTAGACTAGTGAGAATATGCATGGTAAATCCTGCTTAGGCCTGGTTTTCATTCCAATATCTCTAAGTCACATCTTCTGTTCTTACATGTACTTCAAAAAATAAAGCTATTTTCTATGTATCTATTATTTAAGAGATCTCACTAAAGACAGTGTCATCCTAACAAATACAAAAAAAAAAACTGTACTAATTTCTTCTACAATTAAGTAGTCCATGCCTCCTTTTTCTAATACAAATCTAATTCTTTGAAAATTAGAAAGGCCTACAGAATGAAAATTCATTTGCCAGTAAATAATTTACTTTCATTCTCAGTATAAAAATACACGAGGCAATAAACTATAGATTTTTAACTGAATTCAAAATGTGTTCTAGAAGCAAATAATTCTGTCTGGTTTGCTGGGAGTTCCTTCAATAAGTCTTTCAACTTAATATATAGCCTCAAAAGCATGAAGAATACAAAGACTTTATTTCTTTTTACTGAGATTTTTGAGTTTTGCAAGCTGTTCTTTCATTTATATGGAAAAAAGCACCTAACTTTTCACAGAAAACAGTATGAAAAATCCTGAAACATTGGGGTATTTAATTGAAAAATGATTGAACAGCTGTGGTATCTCTTTTTCTGTATATCTCCTCCTATTGTCCATATAGAATAAGCAGAAAAATGATGCAGAATAGTTGTGCTCACAGTGTGTTAGGTTGTACTATTGACAAGAGAAGGGGAGATGCAGCACTGTTTTTAACATAAAAGATCACAAGTACTGTAAATCATGCATACATGGAATACTTCCTGTTAGTTTGCTTTGGTTAGTAAAGTTTCATATAGATTCATGTATATATCTCTATATATATACAGAGAATACCTTCAAAAAAGAAAAAGAGATGAAATTACAGTTTATGTTAAGCTATAAATTTAAACTAGTAGATTAAAATTTCTTCTAGTGGAAATAGGGATTAAGGAATTAGAGATGAGCTATTTTCTATAGTTGCAACAACCTTGCTAAATACTCACAAAATACACTAACCACTGGGAGAAGCAGGTAAAAGATAAGAATGTGATTCTTCAGAAGAATAAAGCTTTCACTTTAGTTATCCTTAAAGGCTTTAAATGTACAAAATTTTATCTGCAGACTGATTCATAGAGTTATTTGGTGTCAGATGGAGAATTATTGCAGGTCCAGTTGGATGTTCTGCTGTTTTTCCTGTGTTACTGCTGCTGGAACTTGTGTCTGTTGGCAAAGCAATATATTTAAAAAGAAATATATTCCCTATGTGTATTTAAAGTGTACAACATTGTACCAGGAGCTGTTCTCTATTAGGTGAGAAAGAGCAGTACTGCTGTGACTTGAATGGGTGGGGTAGATCTTAAAGACTGAACTTTAAAGCTGAATACACCCAAATCAGCTTTTCTACTGCCTCTCTCTAGACTGTCTTTCCAGAAGGATTTGTTCTGTAAGACCACTGCACTGTGTCTCTCTAAATATTTTCTCAGTATTCATGTCTCTTTGAAAGTTTTCAGCAATTTGGTCAATTGCAAAGAAACTGTATGAAATCCAGTTAGGATTTTGTTGTTACTGTTAGAGAGCTATAGCATTCAAAAGGATAGCTAATAAATACATAGGGTTAGTTGTTAGGATTCAATCATTTAAACCTTGCTTTGCAGGTGCACTTTGCTGGGCATTGCTTATGCTTCCTTGGGAAGCAATTGACAAGTTTTTAATTCTCTACTTTCTAAAAAGTTAATACAAATACCATTTTTAGATTGACTCCTATTCACCAACCTGTTGGACACTGATCTTATTAAAAAAAAAAACCAAAAACCAACAACCCAACAAAACAAACAACTAAAATAATCCATAATCTTTATAGCTTCTCTGTGCTTTATTCTTTGCAGCTTCCTTTTCTGACAAGTGTTTAATAGGCTATTTTTTTACTTCATTGTCTTTTTTCCCAAGTTAACATATGTATTGCAAACCAAAAAACAAAATCATCACAACAAAAGGCATATGCATAGAATGTAGCCCTTGTAGATTTAGTTCACTGAATTCCCCCCCATTTGTTTAGTGGCTGTAATAAGAGACTGTTAGGTCCTGGGTTTAGTTTTAACTAGCATCCTATGCCAGCTTGTTAAAACACTTATCAAAACCTGGATACTGCAATGCATAGATAACTGTCTGCTCAACTATACACTATACTTGTCTCTGGGTATGTAAAAGGGGATTAGGGCCATGGGCAACTTTATTATTGCATTGCTTCTGGGGTTGTAGCTGGCTCCATATTATTGCCCTTCTCACACTCATTTTGGCTAATCTAGAGGCACATTCTCATCCCTATTATAAACTTTTCTGGTACAGTGATTTTGGAGAGGATTTTTCTTGTTATGGATATTTTCTTGCTTTTCTCTTTACAATGTAAGAAAAAGAAAATGCTTTCTTTAAAGGAGAAGCTAGTCACTGCACCATTGTGAAAAGACTTTGAAGTCAATGGCAAAGAACTATGACCCTCTGAGAGTCACTGCATACACTTGACACCTTTTGCTCAATCATAACTGTTTTTTCGCTGTGTGATGATTTTGCCCCATGTAGCTGTTCAGCTAGGTTGTAGTCAAGTATGCCTCAACCAGCTTTGAGAACAGTAGGCTAAATTTCACTACAGATGGGGTCTGGTGGAGAGCTATTAATCAAATAGCCAATTAGCCATCCCTCATGATAGCAGGTTTCAACACCATGTGATACAGCACATACCAGCTGTATTGTACCAAACTGATCATCTTTTGGGAAAAGTTGCACACAGCCACTGAAGTCTTAACACCCAACCTTCCTCTACACATGACATCTTACCATCCATCTTTCTGCTGCAATGAATTTAGTAGAATCACTGGTCTTAGAAAGTATCATCCATTTGAAATTAGAACTTAAGATAATATGCAGTGTATCTTGTTAAACAGAAAATAAAGAAGAAAATTGTTCAGGATTTTTTTAGCAAAATGGAAAGATGCCTGCTAAATTCTATAAATATAAATTCTACAAATTCTTCCCTAGAAATATTTATTATTTTTGTTGTTTGTATAATATTTGTTAGTTTTGTTATGAAATTGGTTGCTTGGTCAAAGGCATCCACATCAAGAAAACAAAAGCATCATATGGGCAGCAGTACAGTGGATATAAAAAGAAAAAAAAAAAACCAAACCCTTGAGACATGAAGATTGAAATAAGAGGGACATGTGGGGAGAGTAAAATAGGAAGGATTTATTACTATGAGTAAAATAAAAGAAAATTTTACCAGCAGGCAAGGAAAGAACCATACTTGCCTGCTTCACCTTTGGAGAAGCAGTAGTAACAAGACCAAAGACTCCTGCTGTAATTATTCTACTTGAGGAAAGTAGCTCTAAGTTCTGCCTTGGGCTTCATAATATCTGTCTGCCAAAGGCAGTACAAGAGATGCTGAGAAACAGCAACACTTCTCTCTGAACTCTTTGCCCAAGTTATGTTTAGCTTCCTTCTTTTGTTTTCACTGCCTGCATACCTCAGCTTGTTGAAAGTCTAGATCTTGTTTCAGAAGGAAAAGTAGGGAATGAAGATGTTTCACTGAGGATATAAAAATTAACAAATTGTCTCCTACCATACCATTCTTTCTCAGGTTTTTACCCTGTTGCAGAATGGGGTGCCTCCCACAGTTTCAGCACGAGTTCTTTCTGGAGGATACATTCCTTCAGGCTACAGATTGCTCCAGAGTGGGTCCCCTCACAGGGTCACTGTTCCCTCTAGAGAACCCGTTCATGCGTGGGTTCCTCTCCATGGGCTGCAGTTCCTGCCAGGAGTCTGCTCTCGCAAGGGATTTCAATGGTCTGCAGCTTCCCTCAGGGCAGAGCCTTTTGCTTCAGGGATATCCTTCACAGGCTGCACGTGGACCTCTGCTACACAATGGGCTGCAGGGGAATCTGCTCTGGTGCCTGGAGCACCTCCTCTCCCTCCTTCTTCACTCCCACTGACCTGTGCGTCTACAGGGCTGTTTCTCACTTATTTTTCCGCTCCTTTAACTCACAGCTGCTCTACAGTGCTCCTACATTTTCTTAAATATGTTTACACAGAGGCACCACTGCTGTCACTGTTGGGTGAGCTTTGTCTAGCTGGATTTGGAGCTGCATGAAGCTGTCTGTGTCTGACATGGGGGCATCTTGTGGTGTCTTCTTACAGAAGCCACTCCTGCAGTTCACCTGCTATCAAAACCTTGTTGTGTAAACCCAGTCCTTAAGCAAACTAATTTATAAAGACATAGTGTCAATTTAAGTGTGAATTTCACAAGCAGCTCTAAAGAAAGGAAACCCATATGCAAGTGAAGGATTTTATCACAGTACAGGCCTGATTTGACTATGAGAATCCTGTGTGAAGGAAGCAATGGCCTGACCCAAAGCCAAATTAACCCATTAACTCTGTTTCTGATGAATACAAAATACATTAATAGAAATCAGTCCATTAATTTTTCATTGTCTCAGGTAATGTTTTTTTGTTTGGTTTTTTTTTTTTTTTACTTTCAATGAATTGCCCAACATTCCTAAAAAAAAAAATCATGTTACTAGGCACCACTGAGAGTGTAAGCATGCAAAAAAAACCCCTAAAAATTATATAGAGAAGAATATACAAGTTAATTATTAGCTTTCCTTCCCCACAGAGAACAATGGCTCATCTAGAAAAAACATCCACCTGGTATCAAAAGGATAACAGGAATCCCTAAACCATCCAAAAAGTAAAGTATGAACTGCAGTTTTCTCTTTTTGCAATTAAAACTAATTGTTCATTTGGCCCTAAAGCCTTGCTTTTTAAGCCTGTAATCTACTTACTTTCTATTCTCTCTGATAAAAAGAAAGCATAAAAGTAATTATTGTCAGAAATAGTAAACTCATATTAATCACAATTACAAGGAGTAATGTCTGATTACAACTTTTAATCAATCATGCTATTCCATGTTTAACTCAGTAATGTTGGGACCACTAGAGTGGACAGCCATCTGTGCCTCTGTAAAATTAGAAATATGATGAATTATAGCTACTAGTAGTTTAAAACTATACTATGAATACAAATCATTAGAGCTGTGGCAATTTTAACATACTGCCAAAAACATTTTATCAGCTGTGTTTGCTGTTCTCCTCATGGAAAAAAAAAGGACCAAGAGAAAGATCCACACTCCACTCATCAGCTTTTAATAAAGATTTACAGTGAATGAAAAGACAAAGTTCTCCTGACTTTCTGTTTACATAGCACGAATCCCTTCAGTCATAGTCAGTGCTACAGTCTGAAGATTACAGTATGCTCTTATCTCAGGTGGCCACTGCCTAAAGTCTGTTAAGCTCCCAGACTCTCAAATAATGTATCTCAAGTGTTACATTCAGGCAAGTTGCTGCATATTTATCACAAGTATAGCTAAGAGAAGAATCAAATCTCTTTGGAATAGCTAAATTCACTGATTTTGTCAAAATGATAAACTTAGTAAGAGAACAAAACGGCACATGAAACAACAGATAAAATACAATAACATTCTTAGGACCACTTTAATTGTCTGCTGTTATTTCAGAGGTTAAAAGAATAATTCAGGTTGGAAGAGACCCTTAGAGATCCCCAGTTCAAACTCCTACTGAAGGCAAGATCACCACAAATTATGTGGTCAGACATGGTTGATTGGGGACTTACTTATTTCTCCCAAGCATGGAGAGAGAATGCACAATAACTCTGGGCGGCCTGTGTCATGGACTGAGAGTCCTTGTGGGAAGAAGGTTTATCCTTACAGGCAGTGGGAACTCCCCTTGGTTCATTCATTTCCTTTGTCCCTGTTGTCTCATCTTGTGCCACTCTGCAGGGCCTGGCTCCGTCTTCTCCATTGTCTACCCATGTAGGGAACTGCTGTTTGCTGTACTTAAAGCTGTCCTTGCTCCAGGATGATCAAGATCAGCTCTCTCATGACCTTCTTATAGGGAAACTACACCAAGCTCCCACTGTGGTGGGCCTACATTGCACTTAGTCTAGAATTGTCACGTCTTTCATGTACTGGAAGATCAAAACTGGATGCAGTACTCTGCATGTATAGAATGAATAAATGCTGAATAAATGGAGATAATTAGGTTCCTCAGCTTACCACCTGTGCCTCTGATAATATAACCCAGGATGTATTTTGTATTCTTTACTGCTAAATCAAGTACCTCTTTAAAATGTATGTAAATACATGTCCAGTGGTTACTGTTTTCAAATCCCTACAGTCATGCAGAAACACATTGTAAAAGTATATCTGATTTTATTTCTCATTCTTGGTCTCAAAATAAAGATACTGCCTTTTCTCACTCCAAACTACTGAGAATTTTCTCTTCCTTTACATTTTCTTAATTGTGAAATTAAGAAACATGAATTGTTTAGTTTCCCTATTTCAAATGATCACTATGGAGAGCGAAGATGTGATGAGGAAATTTTCTACAACAGTATTTTCAAATCATTGGTTAAATATAATCCCTTGAAAAACATAGAGAATAATAACCTTGAAAAATTTAGAATTGAACAGCTTTTCTCCTTGGTGTATATGGATAACTATTCAGGATGATGTTTTACCAGAAATATTAAATGTTTCTGTTATTATTAAAAGGTACTACAGCCTGTACTATTTTTTTAGAATATGATCCCTAAGTGTCTCAGCTCCTGACAAAGCTGACAGCTCTCTTTGAGAATCTGAAGATAATAGAGACAGGAACAGGGCTAAATGCATGACTTTGTGCCTTATGAGAGATCTGGTTTGGAGAAAAGTTAGTATTCAAATAAGAAACTGGACTCTAATCTTAATTCTGTGAAAAAATTACTCTGCAAACAGTAATCTTTCATCAAAACATATGAACAGATTTCCAAATTTCATTGTGTTGCTTCATTTTTTTTTACATTTAGATAAAGAGCTTTAGAAAACTGGATAGTTCAACATCAAGAAAAGAGAGAAAAAGATGTTTGCCTTTAAATAATTTTTTGGTGATCCTTAGTAATTAAAAAATTTAAGGGAAAAAAAATACACATAGCATCTTAGTTCTTGGAATGATTTGCGTATTATATTAGCTTCATTTTTTCTGGAGCTTCCTATAGCAACTTCATGGTAAGCATAGTCATAATCTATGAATTTTGCAAGAATATGTAAAAGAATCAATGAAAGAAAAAAGAGAAAACCGAACCTTTGTCATCAGTGTTTTCAGTGCTTGCCTGCTCTTACAGACAAAGATACGTTTAATTTTCAGTCTGTGTTATATTTCATCATAATGAGCACAAAAAAATGCAAATATGAATCGATTTTATGCAGAGGTCAGTACAAGGGACAAGCGATCTGTGAAAAAGTTAGCAGTCTTAAGTAAGAAAAGTAATTAGAAAGATGACCATAACCTTTCTTTAATGAATAGCAATAATAAATTACTTCCTTGGTGGTTTTGTGACCCTGTCAAGCTAGGAAGGTGGTCTTTCCCAAGTGGATCTATGTTTCGATCCCTTTTGTAATCACAGTCTCACAGCTGTGGAAAATAGTACCATTTATTAATTGATCCCTGTTTACTTTCATCTGCAGCGGGCAAGAAGCACTCAGGTTCATTTTCCACTGTTGTGAAAGGCTCTTGGGAGAAAAAGTGGGGACATTTGTCAACCTTGGGTCTTGAATGTTGTTTTTCTTACTTCTTGGTATTGTTGCTTGAGTCATTCACTTGTCAGTGTCACAGCAGGCTTAAGAGCAAGAGAAAATTATAGCTTTAGCAGTCAGCTCTACTGCACGAAGCACATGACAAATGTCCTCCCAAAACTAGCACTGGTGTTTAGATTTTCATTGAAAGTATCATCCAGTAAAAGATATATTTAAGAAAATCTGTGTATATTAATTTGAGGTTTTTCCTGCTAGCACAAACATTTATTGTGAAAGACAACCATTGGTTAATAAGCACTGTAATTGGCATTGAGTACTTTGAGGCTTTTAGTCTTAAGGAATCCCAGATAAATACAGTGATTGGAACCTTACTGCCTGGTCTGGGTTAGACAGGCTGTCACTCCTGTGTAATAGGATGCTACATCTGTTTTAACATTTCATTGAGGCATAGAAGAAAAAACCCCACATTCAGTTTCTTTTCAAGTAGTACATCCCCTAATGCAGTACCTGAGAACAGTCTGTGCATTAATACATCTGATTAATTTAGCTCTTCTGATTTCAAAGCACTTCTGCCTACAGGCTACTATTTAGGAACTTTCATAAATAGATTTCTTGACTATGTTTCCTAGGCCATATTAAAGTTTACCTCCCTCACAAGGTTTTGAGACAGAGCTTTTTCCTGGTATTAGTATTTCTTGCTCAGCCTTTAACAGAATTATAGGAAACAGCAAGTTAGTGATAAGATACACATTCTATGTATTCAAGAAAAAAAATTAGAAAATAATCAGAGAACTATAGACTGATGTTGGGGAATTTTGGTGCTCCAACAAAAACTTTTTCTAGAAATCTAAAATTGCATTTTTAGACAGAAGCAGAATTAAGTAAGCATATTCACTCTGAGCTATGATATATATGCTGGAAGAATATTTAACTGCAAAAAGTTAGGAATAGAAGAGGGAAATTACAACTTCTAAGTGATTACATCTCTGCCTATATCTCAAATTAATCTATTTTGTGGCTTTTAACATCACGCAATTTCTAAAACAACAATAATGATTGAACAATTGCCTCTGATAGATCAATAGTTACTAATGTATACTGGAATAAATCTTTTATTCTTGTATTTCTGAAACTAACATCAATGTATAGATTTTCAAAAATTGATAGGAAAAAAATCTTTTTCCTTAAGTAAAACTTGATCTTGGTTCACCACCTGCTACAAATGAGAAGTTGAATCCAAAGTTCTTAAATTATTCTGATATTTGTAGATGAAAATTTACAGTATCCATTTTTTGAGTTACATAAACAGTTGGTGAAGTTTCCTCCCATTTGGAGACAAAAGTTCACATGAACAAATTTTGATATTTAATTTAATTTAGATTTGAAGCCAGGTGTCATATCTTGGAGAAATTTATCCAAACAACTCCCCATTCAGGGCACTTCAATTTTCAGGATGTGGTAGAAAAATCTAAATAAAATTCTAGGTTCCTATAAGGCAGAAACAGTAGATTTTACTTCCCACCCCCAAAATTTTAATAAAAAAACACATACTAGCAGAATATCTGGAAGGTTTCTGGGGAATTCTCTCTCCAAGTCATGTCCTCAGTCATATATCTGGCTTTAAAAATGCTAAGAGACAAGATAAATATCTTCATATTTTATTGTAGGCTATGGGAATGACCTGCAAAAATATATTTCCAAAATACAATTATTAAATCCTGTAAACATCAGGGGATTGAGAATCTTTTTTAGGCTGCAGTCTTTTCATATGGGCAAAGTCCAAAAGCCCATCAAGAATGTAGTGTTTATGTTCGATGAGCTGCCAAAATGTAATTAATTTTTTTGGAATACTTACATGTTAGCACATTTGAAAGAAAAAAGCATCCTAAAGGAAAAGGGAATGCAATTTATCATACTAAAATAAGTGCATTGAAGAAATGTGGGCTTTATGTTAGAGACACTGCCAACAACTAGTCATGCATGTCTATTTTTCTGCCAGTGTTAATCTTGTGCATTGTACTTTTCTTTCTTTCAATTTTGACATTTTTTTTGTTCTACTTGAAAAATACAAAGAAAAGGAACATAGGACATGTGGGTGCAAACAGGCTGGGAAGAAGAATAAAAAAAAAGGAATGTCTGAAAGAGAAAAAAAAAGGTGGAAGAAAAGGCCAAGTTTAAATATTTAGGCTAAGTAAAAGTCACTTAGATAAGCATCAGTATTCCAGGTTTCTTAACAAATTGTACCTAATCTAGTTTCATAAAACTGAAAAATATACTTCCTTGCAATCTGCTTTTGTTCTGCCCTGATATTTTGTACAATAGAACGCATTTCCACCCACATTTTGGTAAGTATGCCAGGTGCGGAGCTCACAAGTTCTAGTTTCATCACTTTTTTTTCTCTGATGTATGCAGGTCTTCCTTTTAACAACAGAGGAGAGAGAAACACTATTCAAAGAAGAGATTGAAATTTGACTAATTCACAAAACTTACCAGGGCAAAGTAAACAGTCCCTTAAAGTACTTAAAACCTCATTGTTTCTCAAGTGTTTAAATGTTTAGCAGTCGAAAGGAAGGTCACAGAATCACAGGATGATAAAGGCTAGAAAGGACAACTGGAGATAACCTCTGCCAACACCCCTGCTAAAGCAGGTTCATCTGGAGCAGGTTGCGCAAGGTTCCATCCAGGTGGATCTCCAGAGGAGATTCCATAACCCCTCTGGAAAACCTGTTCCTGTATTCTGTCACCCTCCAAGGAAAGTTATTTCCTCACATTAGAGATGACAGCCTGTAGCTTCCTGGATTCCCCAGGATGATGGGAGTGACATTGGCTTTCCTCCAGTCCTAAGGCACATCTCTTATATTCCATGAACTTTCAAAGGTGATGGATTTGTGCATGTCATGTTTGTCTGAATAGTCCCTAACCCAATCCTCCTCCAATAAGGGAAATTCTTCCTTTCTCCAGACTTTATCAGTAGCTACCAGGCTCCAGTATTCCTGAGACTGGCTTTAGCTGTAAAAACTGAAGCAAAGACAGCATTCAGTAACTCCTCTTTCTCTGTGTCATCTGTCACCAGGGCATTCACCTTATTCAGCTGTGGATTCACATTCTCCCTAACCTATATTTCATGCTGATGTACTCGAAAAAGCCTTTCTTGTTATTCTTGACATTCTTTGCCAGATTTAATTCCAATTGGACCTTAGCCTTCCTTGTTGCATCCCTGCATACTGTGACAATGTTCTTATACATGTGTCCTGTTCCTTATTCCATAAACCTTCTTCCGTCTGAGTTTTGCCAGAAGCTTTTCATTCACCATGCAGGTCTCCTGCCCCCTCTGTGTGATTTCTTACTTAGAGGGGTGCACCTCTCTTGAGCTTGGAAGAAGTGATTCTTAGATATTAACAAACTGTTTTAGACTCCCTCCTAACTTTCAGATCTCTGACCCATCAGATTCCTCCAAGGAGATCTTTGAAGAGTCCAAAGTCAGCTGTCCCGAAGTCCAGGGTCATAACCCTACATTTTGTCATGCTTCCTCCACATGAGACCCTGAACTCCACAATCTCATGGTCGCTTCAAGCCAAGGATGACCCCAGCCAGTCCTTTGTTAATATAGGTCCAGCAATACAATTTTCTTTGTTGGCTTCTTCATCATCTGTATCAAAACATTATCATCGGTGCTCTTCAGGAAGTTCCTGGACTGTGTGTGCCTAACTGTGCTGTTTTTCCAGCAGATATCAGTTCCCCATGAGAACCAGGCCTGTGATTCTGAGTCTTCTTTCAGCTATCCACAGAAGGCCTCACTGACTTCCTCTTCCTGCTCAGGTGGCCCATAGTACCCGCACACAACTGTGTCACCCATCTTAGCCTGCTCCTTAATTCTTACCTGTAAGCTCTCCACTTGTTTTTCACACCCAGGCAGATCTTGATGCAATCCAGTTGCTTGCTTACACCAAGAGCATCTCTACCACCTCGCCTTGATTCCAGTCTTGATTAGACAACAATAACTAATATGAATATGATCACCAGATACAAATCTGTCTGGCTGGTGCAAATTCAACATATGTAGGTGCAAAAATGGTGACATACAGGTTTCTTTGAAAAAAAAAAGCAACCAATTTTTGTTTCCCTTTTTTAAAAAATATATTTTTTAAATAATATATCTATTTATATGTTTAATGCCTTTATCAGGATCACTGTATATGGATCAGCCCAGTTTGCAATTTTTTGTTCTTAGAATCAGAGTCATGATCACTACTGTCTTTTAAGAAGAGTAATGACCTATCTTTTAATAAAGAGTCACAGGAATCAGCCACAAAAACCAAGCTATTAATTATATCTAGGTAATTTTCTTACCCAAGTACAACTATCTAGCACTCCTGTATAGAGGTAAAAGTTTGCAATGATTTTTTTTTTTAGATTTTTTAGATATTTTCTTTTCTTTCTCCCCTCCAGATTTTTTACATGACTTCCTACCCTGATCTAGATGTACATAATTTACATCTTCAGCTACTTCAGAGGTCAAATACAAAATATTTCCTGCATTGTAAGCTCAGTTTGCCTCCAAAAGAAAAAAGAAATGTAAATGTGTTTTAGTTGTATATAGGTTAGTATTTAGGAATCCAAGGTAACCTTTGAAGAAGATCAAACATGAATCAATTACTGCATATTTGCTTTCCTGAACTGATAAAATAAAACATTTAGGCATGTTTTTCTTTTAGCAATTGTTCCTCTCTGGGTGCAATCTGTCTTTGATTGACACCAGAGATGGAAAAAAAAAGGATGGTGTGATAAAGTCATTGGATTTTATTAGAGCACTTATCATTATACTGTGACAGTGTTAGTCCTGTTCATGGTGACCTGGATGACAATTTTTGAAGGTCTTTTTAGACAGTATTTTGGCAGGGCCTCCAATATGTTCAAGGAAAAGTTATTTTGTTAAGGAGGTCCAAGTTAGCAAGGCTGATGCATAGTTCTTGATAGCATTGAAAGATGGCAGAATAAGAGAAGAGAAAGTAGAAGCTAATTACAGCTGCAGCAACAGCAATGACATTTTAAGTAATTATACCACTGAGCTGTCAAAAGACAAAATGTGTGACAGAGAATCTCTGCTAATCTTGGCGCACTGAACGACAGCCACAACATTCCATTTTAGAAGATGGGAATTTAGCAGTTATCTAAAAAATAGGAATAGTAGTGTTGATCTAAGACATGCAGCTTTCCAAGAAACAAACATTTTTCTACATAAATATGGATAAAATAAAGCTAAATCCAACAACTGCCTAGTGGCTTTGTCTTTTGTTACTGAAAAATTATGATCACAGTAAAATCCAGCTTCTCATTTATAATCTGTTTGATCTGTTGCGGAGCTCTTTCACACAAGAAACTCTATATGTGACCATTAAAATATTGAGATCAAATAAAGAATTGAAGATGTTATCTCTCCTGTGGATGCAATTGGAAACTTTTTCTCTCAGTGAAATTTCATACAGAAGGGATTTGTTTAAAAATCATACAGAAAAGGTTTAAAATCTACAGAGCAATTATATCAGGTTTAAATCTTCTGACTGGTCTAAATTTATTTTCTTTTTAATGCCATGTTAAAGTCATGTGTGAAACCCAGACCTCAGGTCCTCCCTGAGAATGTGCAGTTATATAACATTCAGCTTTTAGCCAGCTGCATTTGGATCCCACATCACAGAATCCTGACACAGATTCGACCAACTGCTTAATGAGTCTAGTGATACCTGATGGGATGCACTTCTCTCAGAGGGGAAAAAGAGTTCTAGCATAGGAGTTAGTGGGGCTCCTTGTCAGAGCTTTAAACTAGTTTGGGAGGGGAAAAGGGGGGAAACCCAGACTAACCAGTGATGAGCAACACAATGGTGTCCCAAGGCTTGAGGAAGGAGCACTAATGGGATTTCTCAATCTGCTTTAAGATGTCTTGGCTACAATGTACACACCTGAAATGTTTCTACACTAATGCACCCAGCAGGAGGAGCAAACAAGAGAGCTCAAGGCTTTGGGCCAGTTCCAGAGATCTGACATTACCAGCATAAGTGACTGGGGTGCCCTGTTGGATGGTTACAGGCTCTTCAGGAGGGACAGGCAGGGCGGGAGAGGCAGGGATTGGTACTGTGTGTTATGGAAGGGTTAGAATGTATGGAGCTCACAGTTGGCAACAGCAAAGTTGAGGTCCTCTGGAGAAGAATCAAGGAGCAAACAAATAGTGTGGATGTCATCATTGGAGTCGACTATAGACCTCCCAGCCAGGACAATGTTGCTGATAAATTATTCTTTGAGGAACTAAGAGATGCTTCCAAGTCAATTGCTCTTGTCCTTATGAGAGGCTTCAATTTGCCAGAAATTAACTTGGAAGCATCACATAGCTGATACAATACAGGCCAGAAGAGTATTAAAAAACCTGACATGATAAGATAACCCATCTAGTTGATCAAGAGAGGGGCAGTGGATGTAAACATTTGGATTTCAATAAGGCTTTCAATACTGTCTCTCATAGGATCCTTCTGGCCAAAATGTCCAGCCACAGCTGGATAAACATGTCGTGGGATGGGTAAGCAACTGGCTCATGGGTGGGGCACGAAGGATTAGAGTGAATGGGGTGACATTTGACAGTGACCTGTCTTTAGTGGGGTTCTGCAGGGCTCCATCCTTGCCCCTGTGCTCTTCAACATCTTCATAAATGACATAAATGAACCCAGCACTGGAAGGGATACTAAACAAGTTTGCAGACAATACAAAATTGGGAGAAGCTATTGACTCCTTCAAAAGAAGGGAGGCCCTGCAGAAAGACTCAACAAATGGGACTGCACAGTAACCAACCAAAGTTCAAAAAAGGAAAGGGATGGATTCTGCAGCTGGGGTGGGTCAACCCTGGATGTGCAGGCTGGGCAATGAGATGCTGGAAAGCAGAACTGTGGAAAGGGACCTGGGCGTGCTGGCCAGTGGAAAGCTGGTTATGGGTCAGCGGTGCCCTGGGAGCTGGGAGAGCCAACCGTGTACATTGCACATTGCACATTAGTAAGATGTGATTGGACAGGATGCTAGTTTATCTCATCTAGGCTCCCTTTCTCACAAAATATTGCACTAGATGATCTTCTGAGGTCGTTTTCAACCTCAGTTGTTCTATATTGCTATGATTCTAGCCTAATGTTCATTTTCCGTATGGTAAAACAGTATGGATGCAGAAAGTCAATGGCAGATCTGTTGCACAAGAGAAGAGATGCTCCTACCACTTTTGGCTTAAATCACTTCTTGTTTATTCCATCACTCATTTCAGGCTACTTCTTCCATAGCTTTCATTATCCAATAGTTTTCTTTCATTTTGTAGCTTCCATATATTTAATATATAACAGATAGTCTTTACATATTGCTCTGAAGCCATGGTGAATACTCCTCAGTGTGTCCTGAGGAAAGAACCTTTCCAAATATATTGCTTTTATTTCACCAAATATCTCAGGGTTTTGTACTGTCAGACTTTAAAAGATAATGCAATTCCCTTTCCCTGCAGCTTTCAGTGTTTGGGAGTTTTTTTTCCTGGTATATCTAGTCTTGTTTCATCCAAAGCAAACAGCCTCACTTTTTGGTTACATCATGTAACCAAAATGCTTCCAGGAATGTCTATATTTTATAAATATTTATACATAAAACATATATTTTATGTATATATTTATTTATTTATAATCTAAACCATTCTAGTTCATCAGAAAGTAATAGGCAATTGCATAGTATAGCACATTTAGCTATAAGGTAGGCAGCTGAAATACATCATAAGGAGGGCTTATTTCTCTCTGTTGACTACAAAAAAGAATAAGTTTACTAGCTCAGAAACAGAGCATCAAAAATTGAATGGATTAATTCTGCTGCTTCAGCAAAATACAAGACAGATTCATTTCTCTTTGATAAGGATTTTGTATTCTCAGCCAGTACTTCAAGACTGTGCTGTGTAATACCTTGTGTATTGGCATGCTAAAGGACAATGGATTGGACACCATCGCTCCTGTAGTGCAGGACTCAATAGACTCAAGCACTGGCTTTTTGCTACCCTTTGCCTCTTTAATGGATCAACCAAGAATTGCAGTAAGACACTAAAACAATGTGGAAGGACTAATTTGATGCCTATGTATAATAACTTATGTATGACAGCAGAAGACCTAATACTATTTCTGTAACTGAGAGGGTTGTTTGAACTACAAGAAGTAAATATGAAGATGTGTTGTAATGACTTCTCAGGAGTTCATTTCAGAGGGATGGGATTTGTGTTGTTTGGAGGTTTTTTTAACAACTCTCTGAATTATGGAAAGACAGGAGAAAAGATTCTTCACTGAATAAAGCAAAATTTAGTGAAACAGAAAATTCATATTGAATATGAAGAATTCCTGCAAGAATACCTTTTCATTTGTGTTTAAGGTTTCTTTTCCTCTTTTTGGTAAGATTATCCCAGATTTAGGAATCTTGTGATTTCAGAGTTGTGTTTCTTTTGGGTAAGAGGGTTTTTTTTTTTTTTATTGTTTGTGGGGTTTGTTTTTTCTTGTTGTTTGTTTGTTGTTGTTGTTGTTTCTTTAAGAATCTGGATGCATATGGCTTTCACCAAATCACATATTATTCCAATTAGAGACTAGTCAAAATTTCAGTAAGAGATGTCGAAGGTCATCAAATCTCTTCCTACATAATGCACAGGAACAAGTAACAAAACAAATTAAATAAACTTAAAATTATTCATCTCAGCAAAGACTCATTTAGGTTGCGAAAAAAAACTATTAGATACTTAATTATAATTTCTAGAATTAATGCAAGGAATAGAATGAAAAGAAAAGCAAAAAGGCAGAAGAAAGACTTCAATATAGACATTAAAAGGAGATAGTAGCTTTAAAATATATTTAGATATCAGAAACTTGGACTCTCTAAATTGTAGGTACTTAAGTGGAGGCAGATCACTAAATTTCTGACTCTCAATTATGCCAGTATGTATTACAAAAGGGTGACAGCTAAATGTCTCCCTTCTATTATCTTTTTTATTATAAAAATTAGTTAGGTTACAGTCCCCAATGGATGATTTTTCCTAGCTTGTCTGCAAACAGGCAATGTCAATATATATTTTTAAATATTTTCCCTTCATTCCCCCATCTCTGCACTGCAGGTCCAGACACACTCCGGATATTTAAGGAATGTATCCGGACCTGAATTTAAGCAGACCTGGAAAAGTATGGAAAATGTATGTGAAACAACGAAGAGAGAGACCTCTAAGGATCAACAACAAGACAAGAAATAAGCTGATTTATTTACTTTCCTGTTGAGGAGGCAGCTATTGTGTTTTGATTAGCCCAAAAGCTCATAAAATATTTTTGACATTTTGTAAAGTTTGAGGATGCTGATGAAGCAGCAATAAAGTACTAGGGGAGTATAGCACTAAAACTGTAGTACTAGGGGTAGAGTTGAAAGTACAGCTGGGAATATTAAGCACTCTACCTCCTCAGATCTCCCTGCAGAAAGCTTGAAATTTCTCAAAAAGCACAAGGTACTAGAAATAGAGTCACATTCCATATTGATAAACCCTTAATTTCATTTTTGCTTCAAAGGAAAAGCATGAGTCAACAAGAGAAGAACTTTGAGCTACATAAAAATGTTATCTGTATTAATGGGGCAAGGCCAGCAAAATGAAGGCTGGAAGTGCTGATAAATAGAAGGTAGTTTAAATTATGCTGATGTGTCTATTCCATTTTCTCAGCAGACCTTGAGCAGCATAATTAGATTGTTTTTTCACTCTCCATCCAAAGGGCATTCATTCTTTGTGTCCCTATCCTTTTTACAGCAAGTGTCTGGGAGTGGTATCCTATTAACACTGCCACTGGAAACTGAATCCAAACTGTTCTTTCAGCTGGAGTACAACTTCTTCACATAAAACCAGCAAAGATACCTACACAGTCATAGTTATCTGAATTATGCATTCTGTGAAATATGGGCACAGGTCTCAGTTTACCTTGAACAGATACAGGGACTCACCTTTAATTTTAATTTCTCTGCCTTACTTTCCTTTGCCTATTTTAAAGTGTAACATAGATTGCCTAACTTTCATCTGCCATTGAGTAGGAGAACATGAAAAGCCCAGGCAAATCTACGTGCTCTCCCACTGTCACTCTGTTGTGAAACTCCTCTTGAAACAAATAAAGGAATTAATATTGGAAAATTATAGGATATTTAAAGGTGTTTGAAAGTCTAAATGGAAGATAATTTGAGATGAGTTGTGGGGGGTGGTGGTGGTGCATATGAGTGTGTTTTCCATGTTGTCCTCAGCTGACACTCCATAAGGGTTTGGGCTTCCTTCTGGTCTCAAGTTGAACTCCAAGGATGCATTTGACTTGAGGTTAAGACATCTAAACTTCAGTGACTACTTGCAGGTTTCTGTACAAGAGATAATTAATAGACTCAAGCTAATGACAGAAGTCTGAAAATATCTGTTAGTTGATTACAACTAGTGCTGCTTGAAAGGCCCAAGAACACCTGACATATATATGTCGCAGGTATTCTATGGGTAAGAAGGGAGAGACACTCTTGAGTATGTGTTGAGTGACACTGGGCAGCCAAGAAATTTATGATCTGATATTGTTACTGTATTAGGTGACTGTTTTGAATGGTCCTCTGGAAGTCAACTTTTGTGGCAGCTCAGTCATTTGATATGCTCCACTCACTGTATTAACTAGATGTTTAGAAACATGCCTATAGCCACCTACACGAACATATGGTAATACAGATTTCCCTAGACTGAACTGAATTGTCTTTTGGGATGTGTAACTACTTTGTAATACTGGCACAAAAGTTGAAAGGTGCATGATACTTCTGTACTATGAGCTTGATCACTACAAAATCTACTTAAGTTTACACAGAGAAATCTACTTAGCTTACGAAATTTAACTTGAAAAAAAACCCTGCATTTCCCACTGAATAGGCAGGTTAGAAGATAAGCATTAAAAATCTGGGATTACTTTTTCTATAGATGAGATATTGGAATGCAAGTTGGATGTAAAATCCAAGAAATAATGGGCTAAGGTGTTAACATTCCTTTCATATTTTTCCATAACCAGTGTGATCATATATTATCTGTATTGATTAGGTCATTCACTGTTTCTCTTCAACAACTCCATTTCAGGAAATAAAGTATTAATCATATTGGGGAATAATGATAATTCACAGTTACTGAGGACTAGAATTTTGAAGAGTGATATCTCCTTATTTTGGTGATACCTCATTTACAAATACCATATGCTGAGAAAACACTGCTTTCTGCACTTAAAGACAGGAGCCCTCAAATGAGAAAACTGTCAATTTTCAGAGACATTACCCCTAACCAAATAAAAGTCATGTTTGATGCTCGAAATGAGAAGTGGCCTGCTGTTTCCAGCAACCACTTTCCAACAATAAATGTACTCATTGCAAAAACAAATTTAAAAAAAAATATTATTTTCATTATAATTCTAAGAAGCTTGGTTTGAGTATCAACAGAAAGAAAAATAATCTTTTGTTTGAGTATCAACATAAAGCAGTCCTGTTCTGGCCACGATCTGAAAGGAAACTTGTCAAGACCAGTATCAATATTGTCAATAAAACACTGATCTCTGTAGATCTCTTCTACTATGACCCCGTCTGCCTCAAGACTCTGTAATGGATGAGAATGTCACACAGAGTACAGAATAAGGAAGGTTTTGAGAAGACTAAAACACTCCAAAAAAAGATCCAACTCAAAACAAAACTAAACTATTTGTTGCTATGTTAAGCATCTCAATTAAACCCACGGGAATTTTCTTTCATGCACTCCTGGGCATACATTTTCAGGGTCAGGTCCTAGACCCTGAGACCTTAAAGCACTATTCTACACTGTATAAAAGAATGTAGGCCAGCTAATACAGCTCTGGGCATCTGCTCTATATTTTGATAAAAGCTGGCCCAGAGCTATTATTATGGCTAGTTCAAATATGGTGTATGGATGACAGGCAAGATGATGAAATGTTACAAATACCCACAAGACGTACCTTTAGCTCTCACATTAGTTTTGCAAAAGGGCAACTTGTAGAAAGAGATGATCTGCTATAGTGAGGATGCATCCTAGCCTGGGATTAAAAGCTGTGAAACACAAGAGGAATACAAGTGGGTTACCAAGACACAAGACACCTGTGTCCACAGCAAAAAGCTGATTTCCAAGAGAAGTCATGGAAGTCACTTTTAAACCAAGTTGATGAGACACTATCATAGCCTAAGAAGTGCTTACATCATCGACACAAAATTTAGAATTTAGTCCTCTGGCTCAATTTGCAAACTGAACTCTTAAGTTTGTGATATAAAGTTTATAATAATGTGATCTCATATTAAGGAAGAGATATGCAGGGGTTTTTTTGAGATTCATCTTAAAACACCTTAACTTACTGTACCTCCATTTAAGTTATTTTTTAGTGTGAACCAAGCTATGAATAGTAAAACCTGCTATGGAACTTGCAATTGGTATTTCAGCTGTTATTTAAAATGTTCCCAGTGTAATTTTTAAAATGTTTTTATATTAAGTTACAATTTTTAAATTTGAGCAGCGTTGTAAGCAGAGATATGTAACATGAAGTAAGTTTATAATATCATCCATTGGTTTATTTGCATATAATATAATAGTGAGAATCTTCTTCATCTTGACCACATCATAAGACTTTCTGAAAATACTGACATGTACATGTGAATTTAGGGGGTTTCATGGTAATGCGAATTAAGAATTCACTTTCACCTGAAACAGGTACACTGTTTTAGTCTAGAACTAAAACATTTCAACACCTCATATAAAGGCAAAAATAGAGGAAGGATATTTCATACCAACAGGTAAGATTAAAATATACTTTGATAAACATATACTTTTCTGAATACTGGAGATATTAAATGCAAGTACTGAGTGAAGAAAGAACTCTTTCAAAAGCAGTGTATGATCATCAAATTGAGGCCTATTGAGTAGCAGATAAAGCACAAATTTATGGCATTAATTTACAGTTGTCCAGGTGAACTTTTGTTTCCTCTAGGTTCTAAAGATTTGATTTTGAAACATTAGTATGTTTTTCAAGTAGCTTCTGTGTGAAAATTTATGCAGGTCATATATCTGATATTAATGTTTTCTGTCTCTGTTTCTGTGCAGACATTATCCACACAATATATGAAAATTCAGCATAACGGAAGATTCCCGTCTGATTCTTTACTAGATTTTTGTAAAACAACTTCCAGAATCCAGTCCATTAGAAAAATATCTAGGATTTAGCAAGCTCGTGCACCAGTTATTTTATCTTTTCTTAATTAAAATAGATTACTATTTTCCTAGGGAGAGGAAACCCTTGATTCTAGCTCTTCTTTCCCAAGAGTCTGCAGTGCCTCCAGCAACAGATAGTGTGTATACAGCTGGTTGTATGGTATCAGAAGTGACAACACTGAGATACAAAGAATAAACACTGAGAACTAAGAATAAGAAAATATGCTGAAGTAGCTTTTATGCCTTATACAGGAAAAAAAATCAAAAAGGGAGAAGTAATTTATGCTGTAGTGTAAGAGCTGAATATGTTGCCAGCTCCAGTTAAAATACCTTGGAGCTTTCTACAGCTGATTTTTTACTTGTTCATAGGTTTTTACTTTTTTTCTAGAGAGGTACCCAGTGCTGTCTGTAGAAATAAGGTTCTGTATGTTGTCCTACTGTTAACAGTGGACAAGAAGTGGTTAGACATAATATGCTGGTTTGCTAAGAGCTACTTTGTCAATCTATTTATATCAGTTATGGTTATATGTACAGAGCTGGAGCTGCAACACTTGGCTATCTGAGCCAACACTGAGCACTGCAGTACCTGAGAATTATTGTTTAGGGGATTCTCACAGCCTTGAGTTACAAATCCAGGTTCTCTGGACAATACCTGAGGAGAGACAGGCAGCTTAAAGATAAGTCAATATTGCAGTCATTTGTATGAGCACAACTTATGTAAACAGACAGAAGTTACTTTAGAGTAGCTTTGGTGCAGACAAGGGTGTAGCCATCGCAGCATAGAAGTCTGAGACTGTTTCTGCATTTTGCATTAAAGAAAGAATGAATAAATAATATTATGACCATGTATCAGACTCAAAATTTCCCTTGCCAGGAAGTGGCCTTATTTCTGGGCCATGGAGTCATACTCCCATTTTCTTATTCACTCAATCTCTCTCCTTTGAAATTTGCTTTATGCTGTACTAGTACATATGGTGAAGAGAAGGATAATCACCTTTTCCTTTATAGCTTGCAACCAGCCTCTCTGCTGAGGGACAGGAGAGATGCGGGTCAGCTCCCTTCCTGGAGAGGTTTTTCACCTCCTTTGCAAACATTGTAGCAACTAAATAACAGAATCAATTAAATATAAATAGTGAGCGCCTGCCAGACTCCTCTAGCTACTTTTTGGAAGAAAAAATTGAGTTTGAGTTTGGATAACTTACATAGCCAAATTCCTGAATTTGCTAAAGCACCTGAGTTAAGAAGAGAGTTGCTAGTTTTTAATGTTATTTTTAAAGGTACAGTTATCTCCTATTTTTGATTATATTATGATTTAAGCCATTAAATTCTTGATACAAAATTTCAAAAGAAAAAAAAAATAATTATTTCCTAATGAGAATCTTCTAGGGAATTAAAAGGCTTCCTTGTAGCAAGCTCTTCATAATCTGCAACAAATTAGCTTAATCCAATCCTGTGGACTATTCTATGTGTTATAAATTCCTCTCTCATATTGCCAAATTGGATTTATGAATTCTCCTCATGAAAATATTATGAAATTATTAAAAAGTAGATAAGGCAGTTATCAACCTATGTGCTTGCGTGGATATGATCTTATCCTTCTTTTCTGAATTTAGGCCTCTGAAAGGGGAAAATTGTGGTATATTTTCAATAGCCTGACAAGGGAATAAAGAGCATGTGCATTGCCCTTCACATTAGTCACGTTTCAATTCTCCAGACAAGAATAACAGAAGCCTCAGGGCACTGCTTATGCTCTTTGTGCAAGGGTTCATGCCAGTGTGTGCAGGCTGTTGTAGGAGCATAATCTTGCAAAGGCTGCTCTAGTGAGCTGGCTTTTCCCAGGGTACCCTTCCTGCAAAACAAACAGGAACAAACGGTAACAATCTGCATCTTGCAGTACACAGCAGTTGGATGCCCCATGTCCAGGGCAAAGCTACAGTTTAGCCCAAGTCAAACAGCAATTCCATGCAGGGAATGTTCTTCATAGTTCCGACAAATGGGATAATCATAGAATCTCCTGAGCTGGAAGGGACCCACAAGGGTCATCAAACAGCTGCTGGCCTTGTACAAGACAGTCCCAAGACACACCATGTGCCTGAGGGCAACAAAGATGATTAAGGGACTGGACCACCACTTACAAAGATAGGCTGGGAGATCTGGGCCTCTCAGAGAGACCTCAGACTTGAGAAGATTAAGAGGGAAACTTACCAATGTCTATAAGTATCTGAAGAGAGAGTGTCAAGAGAATGGAGTCAGAATCTTCTCAGTGGTGCCAAGAAATAGGACAAAAGGCAATATCCAGAAATTGATATACAAGAAGTTTCACATGATTATGAAGTAAAATTTCTTTATTGTGTGGGTGACGATGCACTGGAATATATTGCTCAGAGAGAGTGTGGAGTCTCCCCCACTGGAGATATTCAAGAACCATCTGGACACAATTCTGTGCCATGTGCACTGGGATGAACTGTCTTGAGCAGGGAGTTTGGATCAGATGACTTCACTGTGGACTCTTCCAACCTTATCCATTCTGTGATTCTGTGATTAGCCAGCTCTTTGAGCATTCTCAGATTAAACCCATTAGGCCCCATGGACCTATAGGGATTCAGCTGGAGCATCTGATCTGGCACAACTTCAGGGTTAACTGTGACTTTATTGTTCTCACAGCCATAGTACTCAAGCACCAAGCGTTGGAACCTCCTTAACCCATAAAGCATAGAAGACAGAGGCAAACAAAGAATTAAACATCTCTGCCTTACCTATGTCCCTGTCTTCTGGATCTCTTTTGCCAGCTGTGCAGTGTAAACATCCAGCAACTTGATGTTCCCCATAAGGTTAAGAGCATTTGATTTGGAAGTGCCCTTTAGTTCCTTGAAAAATAATTCACTGGTTTCATTGTCCTGGCTGGAAGGTCTACAGTAGACTCCCGTGATAACCAGCATTATTTATTTGCCCCTTAATCCTTACTCAGTGGCCCTCATCCTTGCCTTTTCCAGCTGTAGGCTCCATACAGCCCTTCTGTTACATACAACACCACACTCCTGCCTCACCCACCCTGCCTCCCAACATGGCACTTCAGTCACAGGACTCAGCCCATCAGGTTTTACTTATGCCAATGTTGTCATCTCTGGGACTAGGACAAAGCTTCAAGCTCCTCTTATTTGTTCCTTACGCTGCATGTGTTGGTCTAGAAACATTTTAAGTATGGCTTGTTTTAGCTGACACATTGTGTAGCAGATTGAGGGATCCCAGTAGGGCTTAGTTCCTCAAGTTTTTGCATTCCATCCCATTGCTTATCCCTGTCAAGTCTGTTTTCATCCCTTTGCCTCTTCCAGGCTGGTTTAAAGCCCTAACAATGAGTTCTGCTAGCTCCTATGCCAAATCCCTTTTTCCCTTCTGAGAAAGGTGCATCCCATGAGGCAACAGACACCTGCTGGAGTACAGACCATTCCATGGCCAAAAACCCCACAATTTTTCCAATGCCTTTTGGAGCCTTGTGTTGGTTTGAGGAGTCTGCCTGTCCCTTTCATTATTCTTCCTTGCAACTGGAAAGACTAAGGAAATCATTACCTATACTCCTGTTTCTTTAACCAATAACCCCAAGGCCTTGAAATTGCTTTTGCCCTCAGATTTCTATTTATCTTCTCATCAATAGTGGATAATAATCAGAGGGCTGTAACAAACTGGGCAGTTATCTAGTAGCGACCCTCACCCAAGCTCACGACAGCAGAACTTTCTGTCTGAATACTGGGTGCTCTCTTTCCTTGAGAAGGGAGCCACATATGATAACTACTCTTTTTCTCTCAACAGAGGTCATAGTGTAGGGGTTAGACTGTGTTGCCCAATGTGGTCCCTCTATCTCCAAAGCACATTTGTTCACCTCTCAGGTAAAACTGTCTGTGGCAAAACTGTCCTAGTTTTAGAGCCTCATATCTGTTGCAAAAATGCCATTCCTACTTGTCATTGTCAAGTTTTCAGGAAAGGAACAGCCTCTTTCTGGTATGGGCACTGATAATCTTCCATCCTTCATATTCAAGAGATCCTTGATTAACTACTTGACAGGGTTTTGAGTTCCCCTGCATCTCCACTACCATGGAGGTTTGAGGCTCCTGAGATTGCAGCATCTCTGAGAACAACCTACCAATTTCTTGCTCATTTTCTTGAATACTGCACAGCCTGATCACTTCCTCCTGTAGTTCCTTCACACAGCTCATTGACAGTTTCAGACTTTTTGCTAAAGGCATGATTGTAAGTCCCAGCCTTAAAGAGAATCATCAGACTCTCTTGTTAACCTGAGACCTGGTGAGCTACATTTACCAAAAAAAGCTCTGGCTGGCTGGAGGCCTCTGCCATGGCTGGTGCAGTGACTCAGGCAGCTGTGGGGAAAGGAGCTCTGTGACATGTCAAAACCATACCTGAGAGAGCAGGTAAGACAGGGGGTGAGAAGATCTCTCTGTGACCTCCTTCACCAGCTATTGAGTTTGCTCACTGCTTTTTTTGGTTGACAAAAGAGGGTTGAGGTCATTGACAGACAGCCCAGTTAAAAAAGTGTTTATCTAACAGTGTCCAAAGGAAACGAAACTTTTTTCTTAAAGCCACTTTGTAAAATCTGGTCACGATCACTCAAGGGTACAAAAGTAAGGATGAAACGTTGTTGTGGCTGTATTACCTACCACCAGGTACCAGCTCTATGGACCTATATTGGCAGAAAATATCAAACAGTATGACCTTTATCAAAATCCATTTTGTTCTGTTTTCTAATCTAGAAGATTATACTTCAGAATCAAATTTGAAATCATCATTTAATTATATGCCATGTTTCATTTACTGTCAAACAGACATATGCAAGCTAACAGAGTATTTTGTCCATCTGCTATGGCCATAAGTACTTCCAGCAACAATGTCAATTGATTTTCTCCTTCACAAGATTCCTTGTCAGTTTGTTTGACCTTTTTTAAAAAAATGATCACGCTATTCTGGTTTTAGCTTTATTCTAGTGGTTTTAGTGAGAGAAAAAATGTAACATAACCTCAGCACCATTTTTAAAAGAGAGGAGAAAAAAACGTATGCAGTTCCCTCTGATAGCTGCAGAAAGTGGGTTTTTTTGGTTTTTTTTCACAGCAGACTAATTGGGTGTGTAGAAAAACAGGAGCTGAAAAAATGATCTTTCAGAAAAATTGTAAGAAATAATTGTAGATTCCATGCTACTGGTTGAAGGAAAACATGGGATCCCGCTGCTATTAAATAAAATTTAAATAATATTATTTGTTTACAATAAAAATAATATTTTGTGAGTTTATTCAAGCAAACAAATATGTTGACTAATGCAATGAATTAGTGTGTGCTGAAGAAGCAATTATCAGCTGAAGAAGGAATATAAAAGGACATGGCCAATTAGTCAGGAATTCAGTGCAGGTGGCTGCCCTTGTTTGGGTTAAGTAAGCAGTCTCCAGAGGCGATGACATTTCATGAACTGTGAAACAAACCTTATCAAAGAGATAAAGCATAAATCCCTTGTATGATTTGAAATCTGAGTTCCAATCTATGCCTTGATAGAAGAGGTGGTTCAAGCCACAACTTTCAAATGGCAAAACAAACAGACAGGACATCTTTTAAAAACATTATTAGAAGAATAAACTCACTTTGCTGTAATTTTGAGAGTTGTTGCAAGATGTATTCTTCATACTGTCTGCAATTTCATTTGCTTTCTTTTTCTCTTTTCTAAGAGTAAAACTTATATGGAAACAAGTGTAGGAAACTGCATGGGGGAATCTTTCTTGTTTGGTTTCTGATGAATTTGAATACATTTGCCCAGCAGTTTTATGCAGAGCATGTAGAAGAAAGAATTAATCATTGAGAACTTTCTAAGTTCAAGTTGTTGAATAGTTTGCCACACCATGCTGATAATATTGAGTTTCCATTAGGTTTTACAGGATACGACTCAGACAGAATTAAATCAAGTAAAGATAGGTTGACCTCCTACTGCTCACACTGGCCTTCACTTTTGTTTCTAAACAGTAGGAGAAAATCCATTGTAAGCATTTGCTTTTGCAATGGTCTGTTATATTATTTCAGCTGTGCAACTGCTATAGGAACAAAGAACTCCCTTGCCAAAACCAGAGTGAAAGCACTTAAAATTATCTGTGGGGAGCCTGATGAAAATTTACAACCACCACAAGCTGGTCACACAGATTTGCATGTTTACACAGCAAAAAAAGTGTACTGAGCTCAGACTTCTACATTTATCAGCCCACAGTGTGTTCCCAGGAAAAAAAAAAAAAACCCAACCAAACTTCTATATCTGCTGTGCAGGTAGGCAAACAAAAGTTTGTATGAAAAAGTCTAAGGAAAATAGTAATGATATCAGTCACACTAGCTCTTCATAACACTTTTCATCCAAAGGTCTTTACTTTGTTCTAGAAATTTATTAGCCATTAAAATGTAGTTTTTGGAAGAAACTTACACTTTTTTTTTATTTAAATCCTTCATTAAAAAAGGCAAAGGTCTGAACTGATCTCTAGTATTTAGACATTCAGATGTGATTTATGTTATTAAATCTAGTTTCTTAGCTCACCTCACCTTTCCTGTCATGTCAATATGTCTTCTAATTTAATAATGATGCAAAAGTAGATGTGTAAATCTCCTAGGCAATTTACATTGTATTTCTTCATAAAGGCACATAAATATCTCCCCTGCCAACTGTTTTGTTGTAGTCTCCCTAAAGTTTTCAATCCGTCACTAGTACTTACTTATATAAATCCATGCTTATTCATATATTGCCCAATTGCTATATTGCCCCAAGAAGGCCCCTTGATGAGCCAAATGTGTATATAATTAAAGTTAGAACTCATTAGTTGCTTTGCTGATAGCTCACTATATTATATAAGACTGGATATTTCAGTAAGGAAATGTTGTCACATAAACATTGGGTCTAGTGAGATGCTAGGTCAATAAGCAGACAGAATCTACTCCTTACCCCCTGCTGTCCGTACTGTAAGCAGTGTGGGATTATGGCACTTAAATATTAATGACCGGAGTCCATGTAACTTCTTATTTGTGAGGTGCAGAGCATTCTTACACTAGCTTGACAATCTGGCCAGGGTCCTTATTCTCCAGTTTGTTTCCTGAGCTTTGCCTACAAAAAAGTGGGGAACTCATTATATAGTTACGGCTATTTTTTTCCACTTTGCTCTTTGCATTTCTTCTTCATCATTCCATCTTCCCTCATGTCAGAGAATTCTTCTCACAATTACTGGCATAGCTCCTTTATCCCTCTAAGAGCATCAAGAGATATAGCTCATCACTAACCCAAGGTGTCAGTGCTGTTCTGGCAAGCGCTGAGACATCTGTCTCCTTCAGCATTGGAGAGGATGGACAAGGACAGGCAGTGTACCAGTCACCACCGCCTTGAACTAGGATTTCAGGAGATGCTGGGTTCTTTCACACACAGGAGCTACTGTTTCCTGCACCTACCCAATCCTTCCATTGCTTTATGGCCCTTGTCCTTTTCTTGGTTTAGAGTCAGCAAAAGCAGAGTAAACACTAGTGCCATCAAGGCCTTCTTTTTGAGTGTCTCAAAAAGTGATCCAGGATTCCTAAAGATTTTTCCACTAGAAACGAAAAGGCTCTGGCTGTAAGACTTTAATGGCATGGTATGACACTTCAAATCATGTCAGGTAACTTTTCACATTACCAGAGTATTACGTTAGCACAAGACTATTAATAACAAGATACATGTCATAAAGAGGTAAAGAAGGAGTTCATAACAAGCATTTCAAATTTTTCTTTCCATAAATCATCAACTATAATTAATGAATTTCAAATTCACATAACTAGAGTACTATTAGGTATAATTCAGTAACTACAATTATTCTCTACAAAATTATTTATTATTAAAAATATCAGATGTGGATTTTTTCTTGACAAATCTTTATAACAACCCTTTCTCAAAGGAGAATAAAAGAATAAATTATTGTATTATAGAAATCAAATGTATTAAAATTTTACTGTGGTGGCCAGCATAAATGTATTTTAACTCAACATATGAATTTAAATATGCAAATTACTCACAGGCACAAACGCAGAGCAATTGATACTAATTGCTCAAGCACTTATCCTAATATGTTCTTGGAATTATAATGAAGGAAATGTGGTACATTAAATCCTATCAGTGACATCTCTGAAATTAAGTTTCTGTCAAAAGATTTACAAAGTAGTAGGCATATGCTCCAGTTTTCCATGAACACGGAATAGAGCTGAATGCTTTCAAGATTAGATTACAAAGTCAATGACTACAAGAAATGCAGTAGATGCTGTGTCACTATAGAGCTCCCAACACAGAAATTCCAAAACAAATTCCTGTTTTTACCCTAAACTCATGTTTTCAGTCTAACCCTTTGTCACAAAATTAGATTTTCTAATCTTGGTCAAAATAACTATTTGCAGAAATTTTCCAGTAAGAAAATCATAGCTTGAATTATCACTTAGTGTCTTCATGCTCTCTCTGTCCCACAAAAGAACAAGGTAAAGTATTAAATGAAAGAATAACAATATTTTGAATTGGGAAAAATAGTTTAGTTACAGTCAAAACACACTTATTGCTTCTGTGTCTGTTTTTACTAAACTTATTTTTTCATTATTTTGGAACAGAAGCAATTTGCACCTTAATATATTACTAGATAGAGACA
>NW_005054490.1:0-1983 GCF_000277835.1 Geospiza fortis | reverse complement strand
CAATAAGAGAAACAGGAATAAAAAACTCTCAAGAACACATAAACTTCAAGATCACATAAAATGGTTTACTCTTATGTATTTTGGAGGGAAGTATTCACAGAACGCACTTACACAGCCACAGTCAAAAGGATTAGGATACCTCCTAGCAAACTAGATATAAGTTTGCATGCAATAAGGTGACAAAAGACTTCCTGCAGAGACCTGCATCATTAGACACCCTGCACTGAGGTAATTCTGCTTTACAGACCACTGCCTTTTTCTAGAGGTAGCCCACAAAAAATACAACATATGTATAAAATACAAAAACTAATGGTCACATTAAAGGAATTAGATGTGTAAAGATGATATAAACATTTCATACCTAGTAGCCTTAACATAACACTTGTCATCCTCTGAGGTATTTCAAAGATCCTCTCTCTTAGCTGTGCAACACAATCCATGACATCTACCCCTGAAGACTTTACACTTTTACTGTGTTTCCAAGTCCTTCCTAGGCCTCACCTACCTCAAAGGAACTATAAATGCATCAAAACCCAATAAATCTGTGAAGAATTTCTGACCTGCTTTCACCAATATCTGAAATAACTTCTTCCTTTGCTCCTCGGCAATGATTTCTCACCTTCTGTGTTCTCTAATATGCTGTCATAGACTGCAAACTCCTGAGAGCTCGGAAGCAGAAGGAAAGTTATCTGCAGCACAGGTGAGATGCCTGATAATTCATCATTAGGTTGCACAGGTCACAGCACTGCACAGGCTTTCCAAGAGCATTTCTGAGTAAGAGAAGCTACCAGCCTTAGGCAGGATAATAAAGTATATGCAATTTTATGAGGACCATCTCTCACTCTAGCATCAGCTAGCATGGATCACCCATTTCTGTCTATGGAATAGCTTTCATAGACCTCTGCAAGGAGCAAGTTATTAGTTGTGGGCTTGTTATTCCTGAGAGCCTCTCTTGACCATTCTGGGTCCCAAGAAGCTTCCTCTTTTGCCTGATGTAACACTCCATGTGTTCATCAGCTACTTGTCTATCTGCCCTCAAGGTTGTCTTCTTGCAAGGTGGTATTTACCATCACTTTGTCTACCTACCCAGAATTACTACCTGTGACATACCTGTGTCCATTGAATTCTGGTAAAACAGCATGTCCAACTTTGCTGCGACCATCAGTGACGGATATATCCCCAGTCAGTAAGTCCCCAGGGGATCCTAGCACATCATTAATGACAGGCTTAATATCGCTGTCTTAAGACCAGTAGTTACTGGCATTGCAAGGTATTCGAGAACCTTACCCATCAGTTCAGAAAATTAGGACACATTGATAGTATTCTTCTTGCCTGAACATTTGACTCTTCCTGATGCAAATGGAAATCTTATTTCAGCTCAAAATCACTTCTATGTCCAGAAAGCATGAATCTGCATTCTCAGCAATGACAATTGTCTCCACCGTCATCTTTCACATAGCTCTGTCTTGGTGATCAACGTAGAAAAGCAACTGCTCTAAGTTCTGTCTCAATGACCTTCACAAATTCCATTAAATGTTTCATTTTCTGAAAGAGATGCCTGTGTGTCCTAGGGTGACGTTATGATGCTTGTGTCCCCATTCATATGTTCTGTGCCTTTAAGACTGGCTTTGGAGAGTGGAAGTTTTGTTTGGGTTTTTCTTATCAGGGACACAGAGATGTATTTAGGGCTGCTTTCGCTTTCTTACTTTCACTTTCTGCTTGGCTTGCTCTCTCTCGCTTCTGCTTGCTTTTGCTTCTGCTCTTTAGCTAGTTTAGCTAAACAGTCCAATTTCTTCCTGGACTGTTTATCCTCTTCTTTTTCCTGACCATCTCGAACCTGCTCTGGACTGGGACCTGAGAACACCAAGAGTCTGCACCGTGCGGCTTGCAGCAGCTGCCCAGCACCGGAGGGACTGAGAACAGAGCGACCACGCCCCGAGAGAGACTTTCTGAATCTGTCATCTGTTTCAGAGTGGTGTCACC
>NW_005054489.1:1254955-1271814 GCF_000277835.1 Geospiza fortis | reverse complement strand
AGGCATCCTGCCTATTGCGGAATTTCATGAGGGGAGGGGAGGGGATCCATCCTCTATCCCAGGCTTTTGGACACTTCCTTTCCTCCCAGGATTGCTCTGGTGCCTTTTAAGCCAGCACTTTGTCTGGAAAGCAGGCCCACGTCACCCAGCCTGGCCTCTAGCTGTCTTCCCGTGAAACAATAATGACAGCATTTAGGAAATGAAACCCTGAATGTCGCTCGAGGTCAGGCAGGCCCTGCTCAGGGAGAATGGAGAGGGTTTGTTCAGAGTTGGGAAACAGCACAGGATGTTGCTGAGGGCAGGAGACAGCCCTGAGCCTGATGCCTCCTGACAGGCTCTGGCTGCTCCCTCTATCACCCTGTGCCCCAGGGAACCCATCCCACCGGAGGCCAGGCTGTGGAGGTGAGGGATGGGCATGGACAGCCCTGTGTGTGTGGATGCAGAGCCTGCTCTCCGGAAGGATTCCAGGAGTGGTTGTGGGTTTAAAGCCCCCTGTGGTTGATCCAGATGTGGTTCTGGATAATCCAGATGTGTTTCTGGTTGATCCAGGTGTGCTTCTGGTTGATCCACGTGCATTTCTGGTTGATCCAGGTGCGCTTCTGGTTGATGCAGGTGCGTTCCTGAATTCTAGAAGTGGTTTTCTGTGTGGGAATGATGCTGTGCTTCCCACAGGTGAGAAATTACTGTGTTTTCCAGGCTGTTCCTTGCACTTGATCCTTTCATGGCAAGGAAAAAAACATTTTTCCTGTCCTGCCTGTTTATTCCTCAGCTGCTGGTAGGGGATGCTTGTGTGTATGAGAACTGATCAGGGCCATATTTAATTTCCCTGAACAGAATGAGCTGCTGTGCTGTCACAGGCACAGATCCTGGTGTCCTGGTGCTGCAGCTCAGAGTCTGAAGGGAGCACCGTGACTCGCCAGGCTCTGAGTGAGCCCTGCTGGTTTGCTTCCCTGAGCAGCTGCATTTCCTGGAGCAGAGTGGGGAGGAGAAACTGGGTCAACATCCAGCACCGCCTTAGACTGGGCATTTGCAGGTTTGTTTCGTTCTGGGCACACTTTGGGTCAGCTTGAGACTGTCCCTCTGGCCAGGCAGGAGCTCAGCCCCGCTGGTGTCTGTTCTGTGCCAGAGGCTCTGCAGCAGCTGTGCCAAAGGGCTCTGAGAGCAGCAACAAAGTACTTGTTTAGGGTTTGCAGTGTGATGTCATGGTTTGCCTCAGATACCTCGGGTTTCTCCCTGTAGATTTCCCCAGATTCGTCCCCAGATGTCCTTTCCCCTCCCTGACCCCTCCCAGCACTGTCTGTCAGTCCTGGCATTCCAGAAGGGCACTGAGTGATTAGCAGATTGAAAGGATGCCCTCTACCCCTGGGGGGCATTGGGCCATCCAGGTGTCCTTTGTCCCTTGATGTTGCTTTATAAGTTACAACAGTTCTATTAACATGCAAAGATCCCATAGCTTTAAGGGTTCATACCTTCCCAATGCTTCCCGTGGTGAGCTCCTCTGAGCAGTGACTCTTCTCAGTCCTTTCAGTAGCCTTCTGACTCCTCCTATTACTCTCCACCCTTTTCTGCCCCCTGTTCTTGTTAGTTACAGGTGTTTCTAATCTTTCATAATCGGTAGCAGCTGCAACTCGGTGGGGAGTGAGATTACTGTGTCCCCCTACACCTTGAGACCTCCCCTCCTGTCCCTGCTTGGTGGCTCCCGACCCCTTCCCTGCCCCTCTCCCCGGGGTTCAAAGGAGCAGCAGCCGCGGGCTCAGGGAGTTCTGTTGGAGCTGGTGCTGCATTCAGAGGCCTGTGGGCCAGAATAACGCTCTGGATCCAAACCCTCCATCAGAACCGACTCCTTTCCTTCACCATCGCCTTAAAGCTTCTACACAGAGGCAAACCTGAGCTCCTGCATGCCTGGACTTGTCTCCATGTGCCCAGCTGCAATATCCAGATAGCCAAAGGTGTCTCTGAGCTGAAACCACCACAGTTGCCACCTTTTGGTCAAGCAGCAGGGCCAGAAAAGCCAGGCACGTCCCATCCGGATATATTGGCATTTAATTCCAATACTTAGGAGTTCGTAGTTTTTATGATTGTGAAATACAATTTATAGTTGTAAATACACTTTATTTTTATGTTGCTTTGCACTGCTGGGCTGAGCTGCCTGGCAGAGGCTGCTGCTGGCTGGGAGTGCCCCCAGCCCTCACATCCCTGTGAGCTCAGGGCTGTGTCCCTGCAGGACAGAGCACCCTGGTGTCCCTGTGCCCATGGCTGAGTGCTGGGCACTTTCCTGCCTGTGCCTGTGGCGATCCCTTAGGATTTTAGCTCTTATAATTTCTATCTATTTGAAAGAGATGATATTATATTTAATACTAATACTAATGCTGCTGCTACTACTACCAATAATAATAAATTATATTTAATAATAGTATATTATTATTTTTTCCATCTATTTGTAACCCTGCAGTTCTTTAGTGTAAAACTCCAAACTCCACACTCAGTGGGAGCTGCTGCTTCCCCATTCTGGGCAGACACAACAATTCCTCTCCAGGCCTGGCAATCAAGGACACCTCACTGCCTCAGGCCCTAGAGATGGGAACAAAAGGGAGTTGGGGGCAGCAAACTTGGGGTCAATGACTTCATTAGCTGGAGCTGGCATTGGAAGATTCACCCCCAAAATGCAAATGGACCAAACTTATAAAAGTGTGAAACCCATGACCCATTGTCCATTTTTGGGTGGGTTTTTTCTGCCCTAAATGTACCTGAAGGCCCTTCAATAAATAGAACTGCTTTTTATTCTCTTAATTTTGCCTGGCCTCTGTTTTTAGGCAGCCCAAAAAACATCAGTGCCATCAGTGAAGATGGAGTGAGGTTGCTGTCCCTGCTCCTGGCTTTGGGGGTTTCTTCCTGCAAGAATTTGGGCAGTCCCTCCCTGGAGTGGGCTCTGGTCTCAGAGGGAACATGACATTATCTCACTTTTGTTTGGAGATCCAAAAGTGTTGTCCTTCTCTTTCTAGACAGGAATGGGTATTTGGGAGACCACGGAAGAAAGAGGAAAGGATTGTCAATAATTAGAAATTCAGCCAATTATAGGATGGTTTTGGTTGGAAGGCCATGGGCAGGGACAGCTTCCACTGCCACAGGTTTCTCAGAGCCCTGTCCAGCCTGGCTTGGAACACTTCCAGGGATGGGGCAGCCACAACAGCTTAACAAATGTTACATTTCTGTTTATGAAAAGGCTCTTTGGTGAGCTGGTGGCCGTTTAAACAGCTCCCTAATCTAGTGCAGTCTCTCAGAAAGGCCAGCAGTGGGTTTGCAGCACCTGAGATGGATGAGGTGGCTCCTCTGCTTTCACCAGGAGCAATTTATTTACAGGGCGAGGCTGTCAGCCCTGCATGAGCGCTGCCAAAGCTGCCAGGATGAGCTTTTGCTGGGTTTCTATTTCCAGCTTCAGCCAAAGCAGCCCTGCCTGGGCCATGGCTTTGTTCTGAGGAGGGTGAGATGGTCAAAAGGCAGCTCCTGCTCTCTCTTGCCAGCTCCTGGTGCTTCATGTGTCTAGCATGGTGCTGTGTGGGATGGCTTGGAGCAGAAATGAGAACTGTAAAGTGGTGTGTTGGAACCCAGGACATTGCTCTGGCTGCCCTGGAGGACTCCAGACCCTGGCAGGGGCTCAGAGACCTTGGCACAGAGTCAAAAACACCTGTGCCTTTGATTTTGAACCATGGAAACAATTCCCAACTTTGTGTGAGCCACAAGAGTCTGAGTAGAATGTTAGTGAATTTATCACTGGGTGAAAATGTAGAATTTTGGGGTTTTTAGAATGGGTGTTCAGGAGGAAGGATGGAGGGATTTGGATGGGAATTCCTCTGACTGCCCTGGAGGACTCCAGACCCTGGCAGGGGACTCAGAGACCTTGGCACAGAGTCACAAACACCTGTGCCTTAGATTTTAACCCATGGAAGCAGTTCCCAACTTTGTGTGAAGAGTTGCAAGTGACAAGAGTTTGAGTAGAATGTTAGTGAATTAATCACAGGGTGAAAAAGTAGAAATTTGGGGATTTAGAATGGGGGTTCAAGAGGCAAGATGGACGAATCTGGGGGTGTCCTGTCCTCCTCCTCCTCCTCCTTCTCCCTCTTTCTCCTTCTCCCTCTTTCTCCTTCTTCTCTGTCTTCCTTCTTCCTTCTTCTGTCTTTCTTCTTTTTCCTCTTCCTTTTTCTTTCTTCTTTCTTCTTTCTTCTTCCTTTTTTCTTCTTTTTCTTTCTTCTTTCTTCTTCTTCTTTCTTCTTCTTCTTCTTCTTGTCCTCCATCTTCTGCTGTGATGGTGGCACTTTGGGATTGGTTTAGAGTAGAGACAGACTGTCTAACATAGGTGATAGGTAGTGGAAAATTATTGTAAATAAAGTACACGTAGTTTTTAGTATAAAAAGCTAACACCACCCCAAGGGCGGTCAGTGTGCCACAACCCGACCTGCTGGACAGATCTCAGCAGGTCCAAAAGAGAATGTAATAGATAAGAGCAAATAAACAACCTTGAAAACCAGAGCTGAGGAATCCTGAATTCTTCTTCGAGCACGGGGATGGGAAAAAGAGACTTTTTAATAACTCAGGAGCCATTCCAACAACTCAGAACCCGAGAGTGGTGTTGCTCGTACCTCCATGGAGAATCAAAGCCTGATTTTTCTCTTTAGCTGGGAATTAGCTGGGGAAGTGACTCACTCTGCTAATGCTGCCTGCAGAATTATCCTGGCCATGGCACCTTGGGCTCCTCACTCACTCTGCTCCAATTGCTCTTGGCCAAATTTAAGATTTGTGATTTGGTTGCTTTTGCTGTGCTGCTTGCTAAGCTGCTGAGGGGATCAACAAGAGAGGTGGGAGGAACTGTTGGGAAAAATCAGGGATTTCATGGCATTGCCAGAATTCCAGAGCTCAGCCTGGCCTGGCTTGTGGCCTCCTTTGTTCTCCAGGAGAGATCAAACACCATGAGCTTTGGATCTGCTGTCCGTGGCAGGTTAATGTTTCTGTTCCTCTGGAGCCCACGGCTCAGAAGTAATGACCTGGTGAGAGGCACATCCAAACAGTCCATAGAAAGGTCATGATAACAATTACAGGAGTGCAATAAAAGCAATTAAGTATTCACAGCAGCTGATTCCTTGCTAAGGGCGGAGAGATCTCGTTTTGGAGAGGAGCAGAGGTCAGGCAGCAGAAAGGTGAGGAGCATATTTGATGTGGCAGGGAATGAATTCCCTGATTTGAGCAGGGTGAGTGTCCCTCTGATCCTTGCTCAGGGCTGGGCAGGAGCAGGGATCAGCACAGATTATGGAGAATCCTTCTTTGACACCTGCTCTGGGGGCTGGCAGGTGAAAATCTGCAGGGCTGGGAGGCGAAAATCTGCAGGACTTTGTGCTGTGGAGAGGCAGAGATGCTCACCAAAACCCTGTGGTGGTAAAAGTCCTTGGGGAGAGGGAGCAGCAGCAAGGAGGGGAAGGTGCACACCCTCTGTGGCTTCAGCAGCTCATTCCTGGGCTGAATGGATTGGGATGGGAGCATTCCTGGGCTGAATGGAGAAGGATGGGAGCATTCTGGGGTGAATGGAGAAGGATGGGAGCATTCTGGACTGAATGGATTGGGATGGGAGCATTCTGGGGTGAATGGATTGGGATGGGAGCATTTCTGGGCTGAATGGAGAAGGATGGGAGCATTCTGGGATGAATGGAGAAGGATGAGAGCATTCTGGGATGAATGGAGAAGGATGGGAGCATTCTGGGGTGAATGGAGAAGGATGGGAGCATTCTGGCAGAAAGGAGCAGGATGGGAGCATTCCTGGGCTGGATGGAGCAGATTGGGAACATTCCTGGGCTGAATGGAGCAGGATGGGAGCATTCTGGGGTGAATGGAGAAGGATGGGAACATTTCTGGGCTGAATGGAGCGGGATGGGTGCATTGTGGGCTGAATGGAGTGAGATGGGAGCATTCCTGAGCAGAAAGAAGCAAGATGGGAGCATTCTGGGCTGAATGGTGTGGGAATGGGAGCATTCTGGGATGAATGGAGCATTCTGGGGTGAATGGAGCAGAATGGGAGCATTCCTGGGCTGAAAGAAGCAGGATGGGAGCATTGCTGGGAAGAAGGGAGAAGGATGGGAGCATTCCTGGGAAGAAAGGAGCATTCCTGGGCAGAAAGGAGCAGGATGGGAGCATTCCTGAGCCTAAAGGAGCATTCCTGGGCTGAAAGGAGCAGGATGGAGCATTCCTCACTCCACAGGCTCTATCTGCCTCGCTGCAGGCCTGTTCCTTCAGCTCTGCCAAAGGGTTTGTAGCTGCATCCTCTGCTGTGGGAGCGCAACGTTTTGCTGCCAAGGTGATGGTGTAACTGAGATTGAAGGCCTGTGTGTGTGCAAAACCCTGCAGGGTTTGAAATGGGAGTGGGAACAGTCGTCCTCAATCTGCTCTTTTTGTGCTGTTGGATTAATCTCAGGGGGAAACTCGAAAAGAAAACACATTTCCCATGCCAAAGGTAAATGTTGGGACATTTCTGGGGGCAGTGATGGCATGTGCAGGGCAGGATTGGTCCCCCAGTGCTGGATGAGTGGGTGTGGGCACAAACCATCACCTCCAGCACTGCCAGGGCTGAGGAAGCAGCTGGGATTTATGTGCCTGGCTTTGGATCCACAGCAGAGCTGGGAAAAGGATCCCAGTGCCTGGGTTCTCAATCTTCTGCTGGGAAAAGGACCCCAGTGCCTGGGATCTCAATCTTCTGCTAATCACAGCACCCCAGGGGAATGGAGCCTTTCTCCACTCCTCTGGTGATGCTGCCCAGGGCTGGGAGGCACAGCTTGGGGTGGAGAGAGGCAAGGAGAGCTGTCAGTGCTGCCTGGGGCTGGCCAATCTCCTGGTGCTTCTGCTCTGCGATGATGTGGGATGCTCTGGGATGTGGCAGCTGCTCTGGGATGCTCTGGGATCCTGTAGGAGCTGCCCTGGGATGTGGGAGCTGTTCTGGGATGCTGTGGGATGCTGTGGGAGCTGCCCTGGGATGCCCTGGGATGTGGCAGCTGGAGAGATGGAGTCACACTCCCTGCTGTTAACCCCTGGCTGCCCTGTTTGCCCCTCTCCACAGGCACCATGCTGGCTCCCCTCTCTGTGGTGGGATGTTTGTTTAGCAGCAGTTTCACCTTCGTCTCTGAGCCTGGAGCAGGGCTGGGCAGAGGCAGTGTAATTAAAGTTTGTTCAGACAAAGCTCGGTGACGAGATGCAGTGTTGCTGAATCCACAAGGGGCACAATTAACTGATAAGAGTAAACTAATTGTTATTCATATTAAATTAGGGCACAGGTGATTTGGAAAATCTATAGACACTCCCATATGCTTTGCAGTTTTGCATTGCAGATTATGGTTTTATAAGGCCCTTCTGGGATTCGGATTAGAGAGGCAAAGTGTGGAGCTGTATCTAAACTGAACACACTCCTTCCTGATTAACTACATGATAAAAACATAAATGTGACCATCAGAGGATTTGTCACTGTTTGCATACTAATTTTTCTTTTCCAGGCATGAACACAACAGGTTTTTCTTAATATATCCCAGTGATTTTGTTTAGTGGCAGCTTGGTAAAGCCAGAGAGGGTGACGTGATTGCTGTGTTGTCACATAAGAGTTTGGAGCTGGAGGTTGAGAGGAAGGAGGGATTTGTCTTTCCAAACAAGCTGTGGATCTGCTGGTAGACAAAACCAGCACTGAGAGAGAAAAGAAACCATGGGAAGGATTCCACTGATTGATGAATGGGAAAAGAGATTTGCTTTTACAAATAAACTTTAGGTTTGCTGAAAAATTAAATTAGACATTGAAAGATGAAAGAAACAATGGGGAAAACCCTAAATTCCATAAGAATTAAAAATTAAAGGGGGGGTTATATATTAGTGGGAAATTTTTGGTATCAGGGGTTCCGGGAAGTCTGAACCTCTCAAGTACCTCAGAAATGGGGAAGAGAGAAGGGAAATATGGCTGGGAAATTGGGATAAAAAGGAGGCTGTGTCCTCCCAAAAATGAGAGACCCCAGGGGATGCCCCATGGCCTCTCCCTTGATTGGAATAAAGTTCCAGGACTCCTCTGTCTCCTTTTTGGACACCAACCTCTGGTGTTTGTGGATGAATTTTCCTAACAAGGTTAACAGCAGGGAATGGGGACATGGCAGGGACATGACTGCCACAGGAGCTGGTTCTTCTGTGCTGTGCCACCACGCTCTGTGGATATTTGCAGGGCTGTGCTCACCCTGCCAGGATGAGGTGAGGCTGCAAAGAGGTGCAGTCTCTCCACACAGCCTGGGAAAGCCAGGCTGGAGCTTTTGGAGCAGTTCTGTATCAGGCTCTGTTGGTTTAAAACATCTCTGAAATGAATATTTATAAATGGGGCACGAAAAAAGAATCTAAATTGCTTGTGTGATCTTGGGATGTGAGATATTATGATTATTTATGCGCTTCTATGTCTCGCTTTATCAGTTCATTGTGTTGCAATCCCAGAGTGTCACAAGCTGCTCTTGAAGAAGGTTCTCTCTCAGATACAGCCAAAACTGCCTGGAGAAGCAGTGGTGGGAAATGTGGGGACAGCAAGGCAGGAAATGGGGCAGAGGATGAGCCAACAGCCCAGCTGAGTGTTGAGGGAGAGAGAGATGCAGGCTTGGACTGGCTGCTGACCCTGAAAACAAAGAGTCTGTGACTTTTGTCATCCTGAGGTCCCCATTTGGAGTTGTCTCAGCACACCCACTGTTGGGGAAGATGAAACAGGAAAGCCTTATCAATATGATTGTCTCGCAAAAGATTTTGAGAATATAGAAACTATAAGCGAGATTGAAATGAAAGCAAGCTTTGAGATCCCTCAGTTACTGAACAACTGGAAAACAATGGTGTGGCTGGCTGAAGGTGATCCCCTTTTGATGGAACAACACCCTCTGCTTGCAGACAGGCCCAAGGGTCAGAGCAGACCCTACAGCTTGGCAGAAGGGGCCCAAAGAGGAGATTTTAGGGTTTAAAATGTAACACAGGATGGTAATGTAATGATTCTTATAGGCTGTATGTAAATGCTGTAGGATTTGTATCTTGTACTAGATTGGTTAGTGAGAATTAGAATATTCAACACAGAAGATTTATGGCGTTGTAATGGGAACCTTGCTCTCTTACCCCTTTTACTCTCTTACCCTTCTACTCTCTTACGCTTTTACTCCCTTATCTTTTTATGCTCTTACCCTCTCACCCTCTCTCCCCGTCTCTTCTCTCAGGCCTGCTCCGAGCTGTGGCTGGCAGCTCCCACCAGGGCCCTGCACCCAGGCCCTTTGCAATAAACCCCAAGTTCCAAGCCCTGGCTGCAGAGATCTCTCATCTCCATCTGTCCCCACCGTCCTACCCCCGACGCTCCTACACGCCACAGACCCAGCAATAATTCCTGCACGTGTTGGCTTCCCCTCCTCCCTGGTCAAGCTGTGGCATCCAGCAAAGACAGGAGCTCCTGACCTGTGTGAGGGGTTTGGAAATGGAGCTTAATCACAGAGCAACATGGAGAGAGCTGGTGGTGTTTGTTTGCTCACAGGGTGCTTCCCAATAAATTAAAGCCCCTCAGAGAACAGTTCGGGGTGTGATTTAGCACCCTCTGAGCTGTTCTGCTCCCTGAGCAAGCTCTGCCTTTGATCCTGGATAGGATAACCATGGGGAAAGGCTGGAGCTGGACAAGGGGGCTGGGGGTTATTGAAACACTCTGCCAGCTCCTAGCAATGTTAAACCATTTTCTCTTGGATGTTCCCTGAGTTCAGTTCACCTGTGCTGGGTCTTCAGCCCTCAAAGAGTTTCTCCCAGGAGTTTAAGGAGCACCTCTGTGTAGGAATGTGCTCCCTGTATTGCCCAAACTATCCTTTGTCTCCTTAAAAAGTAAAAAAGCCCAAAAGTTTCTTTTCTCAATTAGCAAAAAAGACACCTCATAGGACCTTGGGGATGTCACCTCAAACTTAAGGATAGCCAGTTGGACAAGAGCCAAAAACCAATTTACTAGAAAAAGAAGAGAACAAAGGAACTAAATGCTTTTGTGGGGTGTTTTACCAGGAGCAAGAACCTCTTGCACCTAGCTCGGGTTTTCTCTGTAAAGAGTTTTGTTATTTTGCCTTTTATTAAAACTTTTTGTTTCCAACACTACCACAGAAGCCATCCTGCTGATTTTATGCCATCTAAGGTAGCTGAGCTATCTTGGGTGTGATACAGATCTCCAAGAGCTTATGAGACTTGGCTTGAAGAGACCATAAATCCCCTCTGTCCATGTGGAGCTCCAGGCACAGCTCTCATCCCCTGGGCTCTGAGCTGGTGCAGGCTCAGTGTCTCAGCAGGAGCGAGCAGGGGGCTTGTGTAAGGCTGAGGTGCCTTCACTGGAGGAAATCCTGGTGGGAAACGCCAGGCTGGGGCTGGATTGCAGGGGAGAGCACCACCTGCTGATCCAGCGCCACGGCTCCTCTGCTCTCCTCAGCTTCTGACCTGCTCCTGAACCTGCTGTGCGCTGCTGTGAAGCATCCTGAGAGCTGCACTCACAGGTCAGGGAACAGAAACCTTCTCCATCCACTGCCAGAGCCTTGGAGGGGTGGGCAGCTCCTCTCTGCTGCTGGGGAAGAAAAGTGTCTCCCTGTCCCTGAGCCTGCTTGTTGCAGTGTGATGCAATTTCCTGTTTTAGCTATCCCAGTCCTTTCCCAGGTGGTAATACCTTCTCCCTTCCCCTCCCCTTGCCCCCTTGCTAAATGCTGTCTGTCAATCTTAACATTCCAGCAAGGGCATCGTGTGGTTGGTGAAGTTCAAAAGATGCTTCTCAGCCCTGGGGTCATTGGCCTGGCCAAGTGTCATTTGTCCCCTGAGACTCCCCCCACCTCCCACTTGGTTGGTGCCATACCTGCCCTTTTCCTCCCCCTCCCCCCGAGCTTAAAAGGACACTGAGACCATGTGGTCGGGATTCTGTTGGAGCTGTTACCAAGATTCAGAGATTTGTGACCCTGGAGTAAAACTCTGGATTAACCCTCCGGCAGAATCCGTCTCCTTTTCCTCTTCACCTTGCCTAAAGCCTTTCCATCAGAGGTAAAGCCTGAGTTCCTGCTTGCCTGGACTTGTCCCAAGTGCCAGCTGCAACATACAGCCAGCCAAAGGTGTCTCTGAGGTGAAACACCGCAGCTGCCGCCTCTGGTCAAGCAGCAAGGGTCAGACGAGCCCAGACACGTTCCACCCGGTAATATTGGGATAATATTCCAATACCTGCTGGTCTGTGGCCCTTGGTAAGTAATAGGGTTAGGGTTATGAGGACAGATAGCACAGCAGGTGCTTGTTGGAGGGTGTTTTTGCCCAGTGTGCAAATGTCAACCAAAGCAGGAGCAAGGATCTGTTCGGAGAGTGGGAGGGACTGGGTGGGTTGAAAGGAGCACCATAAACAGTGGGCTGTGGTTTGGTGGGATGGAGGGTGAACACAAATTTTCAGTTTGGTTTCTGGGTCAGAGCAGCTACAGCCACTGTGGGAAGAAGGGGAGTGGTGTTAGGTTGGCAAAGTGGACAGAATTTGGCATTTTGTTCCTCTCACAACCTCTGGGCTGTCATGCAGGTGAGAGGGACCATCAAGTGACACAGAGACACACACAGAGGCATTGCTCCATCCCTCTGGATGAAAATTACAGCATGACACACCCAGAGCTGCTCCTGGTGATCAGAGCTGCAGAACAGCCATGCAAAGACACTGCCCTGACATTTGTCACGAAGACACTGCCCTGGCATTTCCCAAGGCTGTCCCTTTGAACCAAGGGCAGGGCTGGGTCTAAGGAGCTCAGGGCTGAGTCTAAGGAGCTCAGGGCTGGGTCTGAGGAGCTCAGGGTTGGCATTTCAGCATCTGGCCTGTGCCACTGCAGGCAGTCCTGTGTCCAGTCTGGCACCACAAGGTGATGATTGCCTGGGGAAACTCCCAGAGGGGAGGTAATTCCTGTGCTCAGGCAGGAGAACAGACAGTGCTGCTGGGGTGTGAAGCTGTGGCTGGGACAGCAGCAGAGGCTGACAGCTCTGTGGTCAGGAATCTCGGGGATCTCTCCAGCTGCTCCCAGCCCCATGCCTGTGCGTGCCCTGCTGAAGCATACTGTCCTGGATTGCCAAGCACATTGTTTTCTGTTTGCCATCTGTATGGCAGCTGTCCTCTGTCAAGTGGGCAGTTTTCCTTATCTCTTCCATACCCACTCTTCCCTCGGGGAGACACCTGCTGATAACAGCGGTGGAATGTCACTGCATGACTGATAAGAACTACAGCATCCCATTGGGAGATGTGAGCCCAGAGGGAGGAGCCAAGCATTCCTACCTGGATAGAATCTGGAGATTCTGGAACACCAGCACGGCTTCTGCACTGGATTTCCCAGAGGAGCAGCAGCTGCCTCTGCCCCTGGATCTCCAGAGGAAGACTCCACCTTTCTCCAGGATCCCTGCTCCAGCAGAACCACCCCTGACACTGCAGGAGGGCTGAGCCACAATTCCAATGGGACTGCTGCCAGCACCCTGACACACAGGGTGTCAGGTTGTGCTCTGACTCTGTCAGTGTTGGTTTAGTTACTGCATTGTTTATTTTATATTTTTATTTTTTTCTCTATTAAAGAACTGTTATTTCTGCTGCCATATTTTTGCCTGAGAGTCCCCCCTTTTAATTTCAAATTTATAAAATTCAGAGGGAGGAGAGTTTACATTTTTTTCCGTTTCATTTTCTCCTGCCTTCCTTAGCAGACACCTGTCTTTCCAAACTAAGACAAACACCCTGCTATTTACTGAGGACTGGCCCTGGTGCTGTCCCTTTGCCCCTCACAGCCCTGCCTGATGAGCTGGTTGTTCACTGGAGAGAGGCACCACTCCTGTCCATGCCTGGCTCTGAGCATGGATGCTCCCAGCACTGCCAGATGGCAAACACAGGGAGAAGAGAGCAGGGAGCTGCAGCTCTGCTTCCTCACAGGAAAAAAGCCTGGAGGGAGCGAGCCTGCCCTGGCCCTGCTGCTGCTGGCTCTGGAGTTGGGAAGAGCAAGATGGAGCAGGGTCAAGGACTGAGCCCTGAGCCCCAGGGTGGCTGGGGCAGCACAGGGTGTGGGGCTGCGAGTGTCTCCTTTAGGTTTGCACGTGTCTCCAGCCCTGTGGAAACAAACCTTACATAAACCTAGCCGGAAGCACAGCATTAATATTTAAAAAAATGACATTTAAGGCATTGGATGTGTGCTGTGCTCTCCAGCAGTGTCTCTGTGTTTGCGTGTGTGCGCTCACGCTCCGGGCTTTGTTTTCCTTTTATAGTGGATTGTTGTGTGTATGTGTTTTACTCGGGGTGTTCTGTGCTATAATAAGAAGGGGGAGGGAGCAGGGAAATGCTGCTCTGTTTATACACACTGCTGTCAACAGCGATGCTGCCTCTTCCAGGTTCACATCCTCCCTGAAGCTCCTGGATCCAGGCAAAGATTCCCCCCTTGATCCCAGGATCCTGCAGGACTGCCTGAGCCTCTCCTCCCATTCCCTCTCCTGGAATTTGGCCCAGGGGGGTGTGGCACAGCCCCATGCAGGGTACAGACAAGTGGATATGTGAAGGTTCAAAGGGACAACCTTGGGAAATGTCAGGGCAATGTTTTTGCATGGTTGTTCTGCTGCTCTGATCACCAAGAGCAGCTCTGGGTGCGTCACACTGGGATTTTTGTCCACAGGGATGAAGCAATGCCTGTCTATGCCCCTCCTGAGCTTCCTTGATACTTTTCCCAATGCTTTCCACCTTTGTGAGTCTTCTGAGGCACTGGTGCAGGGCTCAGCCTGAAATGTTACTGCTCACCCATAATTTTATAAATCTCAGGTGTAGCACATCTCCTTCCCCTCCCCCCTGAATTTTGATGTGTTTAGGTTTTGTGGCAGGAGCATTTTTATGCCTCTTCTCTTCTTCTTTTTTTTTTTTCCCTGAAATATTCACTGAATTTGCCCTTTTCTCATTCTGATACAGGCCTCAAGGGACAGATCCCTCCTATCCATCTCCAGCATGCCATAACAGCCTGGGACAAGCTGGAAAAGCACTGGGTCTGAATCCACCCTTTTGATATAAGTGGACATTATGCATTTTTAATAGACATGGAGCTCAGTGAAACCCTTAGTACTAGCTGAGCTGGCACAAAATTCCCAGGCAAGGAGTCTTTGGAGCTGATCTCTCCCTAGGTACCTTGCAGAAAATGAGACCAAGGACAAAAAAAGGCCACGTTTCCCTTTGATTGCAGGAGCTGCTGTGTTTTGCAGAGGGGGTGGCTGAGCAGGAGCTGCCTGGCTGTGCATGAAGGACTCTGGGCTGGCAGTCCTTGTTCATCCTGTTCTGCCACAGAGTAGGTGCAGCTTGCAGGGAGAGGCTGCTCAAAGCTCCTTCCTTCCAGCATCACCTTCATTTGGAGGCTTCATCTCCCTGCTTTGTCCAGCACATGTTCAGCAAAGCTCATTTCCACCTGAGGCGGGGGTGTGGAGCCCTCCAGCTCACCCCACTGCTGGAATAAGGAGTGTGGGAATCCCTGTGCCTCTGATGCTGCAGCTGGGCTTTGTCAGCGGGCCTGATCCTTTGTGGGTGATGTTTGGATTTCCAAACTTCTCAGCAGAAATCTCTGCATCCCCTGGAGATGCACAAGTTAAAGCTGGAGTCTGAATGCTGTCGGTTCAAAATCAAAAGTTCCAGTGAAAATGGTGGGAATCCCTGGTGAAGATCCCTGAGGTTGCTCCATGCTGTGGATCCCAGATCCCTGTGTACTCTAGCTTCCACCAGTCACCAGAATGATGGGTTTTGTTTTTCTTTTTTTTTACTTTGTTCTCCCTTTTTTGGTAAAGCATAAGTAAATCTGTCTATACCTACAGGTTTCCATGGCACTGTAACCTTACAGAGAGGGAGCAGCAGGGGAGGATCTGTGGATCTGGGCACGTCCCCTGTGGAACAGGGAGAGATAAATGGGGGTACTTGGAGAGGATTGATGTGGTTGGAAGCAGCTCAGGACAGGTGAAAGGTGCCTCACCCCCAAGCTCAGCAGTGACTTTTGGCTCAGGTTAAACTGCCCAGCTGGCATTTGGAGACACACTCACTGTGGTGTTCAGCCTGCTGGGAGAGATCTGCTGCCGAGCAGGGTCAGCTACTAAAGGGCAGGATAGGAGATGAGATCTTTTTTCTCCCTGACCCCTCAAGCCCTGCCTTCTCCAAGTGATCCCCAAGGAGGAAGGGAGCATCCCTGTGGTTCTGTGCATGGATAAAGGTCTCACACAGGTCCTGTGAGCCTGCTGGGCTGGGTGCAGATGTCACAGCTCAAGGGCAGCCCTAGTCACATCCAGAGCCTCCTTCCCATGGGAAAACGCTCCTGCTGCCCTTTGTCCAGTGCCAGGACCCTTGGGCAGCCCCCAGGAGGGACATGGGGGTACTCAGTGTCTGGGTGGGGATGGCTGAGCAGGGCTGTGGGAAGGCTGGTGCTGTGGGGAAAGGCAATGGGATGAGCTGTAAGGAGGGCTGCCCACTGCTCCCAAAGCCTGGCTGGGCTCAGCTGGGAGCCACCAGCACGGGCACAGGCAGAGAGGAGCTGAGGGGGCTCCTCTGAAGAGTTGGAAGTGGAGCCAAGCTCTGCCTGCCACCCTGGGGGCTGGAGGGGAGCCTTGCCTCACACCCAGCACATGGTCACCTTCTGAGCTTCCTCTGAGCAATGCTGAGCCCCCTCACCAGCCAGAGCCTCTCCATCCCCATGCCATGCCATGCCATGCCATCCCGTCCCGTCCCATCCCATATCCCATCCCATGGATCCCATCCCATTATCCCATCCCATGGATCCCATTCCATCCCATATCCCATCCCATATCCCATCCCATATCCCATCCCATTATCCCATCCCATTATTCCATCCCATATCATCCCATGGATCCCATCCCATCCCATCCTCATCCCCATCCCCATCCCCATCCCCATCCCCATCACCATCCCCATCCCCATCACCATCCCATTATCCCATCCCATCCCATCCCATGGATCCCATCCCATTATCCCATGCCACCATCCCAGCCCCTCCATGGTGTCCCCCAGCACGGTCCCAGCCCAGCCCCTGGGTGCTCCCTGCCCCTCCCAAAGCCACCCCAGCACTGCTGTGGCACCCCAGAAGGAGGCAGAGCTCTCTCCCACCTGCTCTTTGGGCTTCCCACAAGAAGCAATTCTTAACCCTCCTTTATTTCCCTTTCATTTCTACTCCTCCTTTGTCTTTTGTTTAGTATTAGTCACCTTTTCCCAGCAGCCCTGCTGCTCTGCCCCAGCAGCACTGAGAGCCCTCTGAGCACTCAGAGCACCATCTTTAATGAGATCCAAGGGCCATTTGTTCTACATTAAAGCAAGGACATTTCCAGCACACCACTGATGGAGAGAAAAATGCTTAATCCACAGTTTTTGCAAAAATGCTTATTATTATGCATTTCTGTTGACGCACAATAAAATGGAAAATTAATTATTTTAATGCTTTTATATCTGCCTACAGCTTTGTGTTGTCTTCTCACTAATGGAAGGGGGTGGACCATGCATCTTCAGTATTCATCCTGCAGCCCCTGCATAATATTTTTTTAATTAAAAAAGAGCATGTGCTTCCAAATGTGCATTTATAACACACAGCTCTTGTCTCTTTACATGGATAGGTTAGGGCAAAACTATCTTCTGAAAGCAGAGCTAATCCAAGACAACTTTTTATCCTAAGGTGGCTTAGAATGAGGGGAAATCTGAATTATCACAGAATCCCAAACTGGTTTGGACACCAAATCCCACCCAGTGCTGCCCTGCCATGGCAGGGACACCTCCCCCTGTCCCAGGTGCTTCAGCCCCCGTGGCCAGC
>NW_005054489.1:1254209-1254547 GCF_000277835.1 Geospiza fortis | reverse complement strand
CCATCCCATATCCCATCCCATATCCCATCCCATTATCCCATCCCATTATTCCATCCCATATCATCCCATGGATCCCATCCCATCCCATCCTCATCCCCATCCCCATCCCCATCCCCATCACCATCCCCATCCCCATCACCATCCCATTATCCCATCCCATCCCATCCCATGGATCCCATCCCATTATCCCATTATCCCACCCCATCCCCTCTCTCCCCGCGGCCGCAGCTCGGGCTGTGTTCAGGGTGAGCAGAGCAGATCCGATTCTTCCCGGGGCCCTTTCCCGGCTGTGGCCGCCGCTGTCGCAGGGAGCGGTGCCCCCGCCGGAGCGGGGGCAA
>NW_005054489.1:1246823-1254149 GCF_000277835.1 Geospiza fortis | reverse complement strand
AGCCAGCCACGCTCTGCCTCCTTCCTCCCGCATCCCGCTGGCCTCCTCCTCCTCCTCTTCCTCCTCCTCCTCCTCCTCCTCCCTGTTTGCTCGCTCTCTTTCTCCCCCGAACGCCAGGCTGCAGAAGGCAGAGCTGCGAGCCGGAGCACAGCGAGGAGCTCCCCGAGGCTGCTCCTGGCCGAGGGAAACGCGGACAGGGATGCGATGAAGCAGCGCCGTGCTTGTTGCCTGGATTAAGAAAGAAAACATTTAAAAAAAAACCTAAACAAAGCGAGAAAAGCACCACAAACCCGGACGCAACAAACGAGGCGGAAAGAGGGGAGAGGAGGAGGCGGAGGTTGCTGGATGGGCGAGGAGCCGCTTTGAATCGTGCCTCTGTTCGCAGGGATTAGAGCATGAATGGGAGCAGCTTCCCGGCCGCGATGGAGACAGAAGGCGGCTCCGGCTGTGCTAACAAGGTAACTCTGGCTGCCTCCTCCGGCTGCATGGCTGAGCCGAGCAGGACACGCATCCTCTATGCCCAGGGTGTGTGGATGCAGCGGGCAGGGCACGGGAGGGAGCAGGAGATGCTCGGAGCGGTTTTTCCCTCCCCTCCCAGCGCAGTGAGAGGACGCAGAGCGGGTCCGGGGGGCTGCGGTGCTGGAGATTCACTTTGCCTCCGCTTTGCCTGAGGACACCGAGCTGCTTTCCCCGGGGATCGCTCCAGGAGCTCCCAGCATCGCCCTCCCGACCCTGCGCTGCCCCGGGGTCCCTCGGGCTCTCGGGGACCTCGGTGGCTCTGCATCCTCCCGAGCATCCGTGCACAATGAGGGGAGGGAGGTGAGAGGCCACCCGGAGTTGCTGTTCCCCTCCCTTGGTCATCCTCTGCCTTTTCTTCGCACCGGAGAGGGATGGGATGCAGGAGGAGGGGGAACTGAGATTGCATTCAATCGTGCCAGCAGTGCCGAGAGCCAACTTTGAGGCTGCTTAAAGGGAAAAGCTTCCCGAGTGCTGTGTTTTTCTGGGGGAAGAGGAGATGGCTGAGCAAGGCTTTGCCGTCTGAGGAGGGGTGTCTGTGTTGTGGTGTGGAGTGGGAGTGGGAGCGGATGAGAACCAGAGGATGAGGGAGAAAGTCAGGGCTGATCAATGAAGCTGCCCACAAATGATGCTTTCCTCTCCCTGCTGGGCCTCTCTCTGACTCAGTTCCTGGGTCTCTGACTGTGAAACTCCGAATTTCAGTCAGGGCAGACAGCACAACTTCAAACAGGGCTGCGAGGTGCCTTTAGCCAGATGTTGGGGAAAGCCCCGAGGAGAGCCCGACGTTCGCAGCTGTGGAGCCCCTCCCCAGTTATTCCCAGCGAGCCGAGCTCCTGCCTGGCCATCCCTCACTACCTCGGGCAGGAATCCTGCTGCTGCCACGTCCATTTGCTCCCATTCCCCTCCTCCCCTTGCCTCCAGGGGCTGCTTGATGGCTCCTGGCACGGGGTTAGGAAGCGTTTGCTTTGATTGCTGAAATAACGACGTGTCCCAGAAGTCCGCGCTGGTGCGAACACGTCCTGAGCCCCAGAGTGCCACCAGTCCCTGTAAGAGCCTGGATATGCAGGAGCAGTAATGCAGGAACATTCAGGGAGTTTGTGGCCCGATGTGAGGCACTGGCAGAGACTCTGGAGTCTCTTGCACTGCTCTGCACACGCTTGGATTTTTTAGCGTCCCTGAGCATCCACCTGAGGGAGTGGATTCGCCAGGATTTGGCTGGAAGGTCACAAGGGCTGGGATTTCTTGGCTTACCTGGCAGAGATGGGACTGAAAGGGTGTGGAGAGGAAAATGGAGGCACTGGGCAAACAGTGGGGAAAATACCTTCTTTCTGTGTGAAACTCCAAACTCTGGTGTCTGTGCCGGCCTCGAGGGATGTGGATGATGTTCTGGTGAAGGAATTCAAGAATTAGGAAGAATATTTCTCCCAGGAGGGTTAATTCTGTGGTAGGGGCTTTGGAAATGGTCAAAGCCAGCAGGACAGCGGCTGTTGCTATAATGGGAAGGCAGCTGATCAATAATTTTATTTTCCTGTTTGAATATTTATGGGTGTGGGGAAGGCAGAGGAAGAAACATGCAGTCAGTGATGCTGGCTCTGGGTACATTCCCATTCCAAAGGGATCTGAATTCCAATTCCTGGATTTCAAATCCCTTCTGGGGAAATCCTGGGGGGATCCCAGCAGTGCCCTGACAGCTCCAGCGGGAGCTGGCTGACCCAGCAGGATGCAGAACAGGGGACAGAAGCCTCATGTTCTGCTTCTCTGGGACAGAGAAGCCAAAGGATCTCCCTGAGGGTCTCCCTCACTGCAAGAGTCCCCAAGAGGAGAGGGGCAGAGCTTTCCCACTTGGCTTCCCAAAGTTTCCTGACCCACCAGGGTGGCTCAGAGTGACCAAAGTGCCCCAAGCCAGGCAGGGGCTGTCACCCTGTCTGTGTCACAGCTGGCACAGGGCAGTGCCACCAGAGCCCAGCCAGGCTCAGGGATGCTGGATCTCCTCTTGCCTGCCTGTTTGTGGTGCATCTTTCTGGGGTTTCTCTGCAGCTGCGCACCTCTGGAGGCCAGGAGAGCTCTGAGTGCCCCCAGAGTGCAGGGCTGGTGAGGTTTCAGCATCCTCAGCCCTGCTGCATCCTCCTGGCAATCCTCAGGGAGATCTGGCCTAAGCTCACCAAGAATCCTTCCAGGACTGAAGTGTGAGCACACACTCCCTCCTTGGCCAAAGCTGGCTGTTCCCAAAATGCTGCTTTCTGAACCCAAAACAGGGCACCTGCCCCTTCAATCTCTTCCAGCCCTCTCCTGTTGCCACAGCACAAGCCTTGGGAAATGACAAGAACTGTCTTAACAAGGGACACCAGGGCAAATGTTGCGTTTCATTTTTCAGTGGGTTTTGCAGACATGCCTTTTGTGGTGATTTTGCTCTCTCTTGCCCTTGTTCTATTTCTACTGGCTCAAAAAGGAAAAAAAAGTTCTGCAAAAAAAGCAATTTTTAGTTCCTCCAACAAAACCCAGTGAGCAGATCTGAATCCAGAGAAGGACAGGAGCTGGTCCTTTCTTGCATTTCTGTGCATTTTCTGTGGCAGGGATGAGCACTGCCAGAGGCTGCCTGAATTCCAGGACTGCTTTTCAGCAAGATCCCTGACCTCTGGGGATGCAGCAAGCCTTGGTCAGCATCCTCCTCTGTGGCCGTGCCCTCAGTGGCTCCCTCAGCCGGCAGGCCTTCATTTCCTGCCTTGAAAAGTTCGGTGGGCTGCAGCTGTAAGTTGTGCTTAGCTGGAGGAGCATTTGGTGCGGCTTTGATATCTTGTGTGCTGCTGTGGTCGCCAGAAACTGATGCCTTGTGCAGGCTGGCCTAGAGCAGAGGCTGGACAGAGTTACAGAATAAAGCAGGGATTTATTAAAAGGCCTCAAAGAATCCACCTTGGGCAGTGCAAGAGCCCAGCCAGGGCTGCACCCAAGATGAACCAAAACGGTCCCAAAATCCCCGACCGCTCCCGGGGTCTCTCCCTTGGATCAGTTCTGCTCCATTTGCATCTTGCAGTTCATTGTCCCATTCCAGCTTTAGCCCAGGCAGTCCCATCCTGCTTGTTTTTCTCTCTCCAGCCCACGGTGTTTGTGCTCTTGGGCTGAGCTTTGGATCATTTGTCCTTGGTGCCCAGCTGGAGCAGGAATTGTTTTGTCTCCCTGCTCTGTGCACAGAGCTCAGCATCCCCTCATATGGAACCCAGACCCACACAATAAAGCAGCACAGAGTGTGAAAAATAGAAAATCCAAAACCTGAGGCATGAGCTTCAACCCACCCGAAGGCAAAGCTTGTTCTGGGATCCATGTCTTTGGAAGGTGCCTCTGTGGGTCCTTTTTCCCTGGGATGTGTTGTCGGCTCATGTTCTGCCTGAGGAGATCCTGGATCAGCCACCTGCCCCTGCTGTGCTGCTGTGGTGGCAGGAGGAGTGACCCATGCCAGGAGGGCTGAAGGGTGAGGACGGACTCTCCCTTCTCCTCCTGCATTTCTTGACTTTTTGTGTTTGGTTTGGCCATCAGGGCTGGATTCACCTCCAGGAGCTGAGGAGGGATTTGCTGAGCAGACACCATGGGGTACGGTCCATAATTAATCTCCATCTCCTGCTGGAGACCCAAGGAGCAGCCCCAAGTGCTGGCAGTGCCACGGGGTGTGGGTCACTGTGGAATAAATCCTGCTCCAGCTGTGCTGGGAACTCCACATCCCCAGGGAATGACAGAGTGGGCAAATTCCCAGTGCTGGGGAGCTCATCCTGCTCTCTCAGTGCTCTGTCCTAGAAATTTAGGCACTTCAGCCCTCCTCCTACACTTATCCCTCTCCCTCTGTGGGTTTTTGGTTGTACCAAGTGTCACTTCCCAAAAGACTTTGTTCACAGGCTCAGAAAATTATTCCTGGGCAGTAAAACACCTTAGAACACAATTCCACACCCATTTTTTCCATCCTGGAAGGGAGTTCCTTCCCCCTGCACAGTTCTGAATAGTAGAATACCTTAGAGCACACTTCCACAGCCCTTTATCCATCCTGGAAGTGAGTTCTTTCATTCTGCACAGTTCTGAGCAGGAATACACCTTGGAGCACGATTCCACACCCATTTTTCCATGCTGGAAGTGAGTTCCTTCCCTCTGCACAGTTCTGGGCAGTAAAACACCTTAAAGCACAATTCCACACCCATTTTTCCATCCTGGAAATGAGTTCTTTCATTCTGCATAGTTCTCACCAGTAAAACACCTTAGACCACACCTCCACACCCATTTTTCCATGCTGGAAGTGAGTTCCTTCCCCCTGCATAGTTCTGGGCAGGAATACCCTTTGGAGCATAATTCCACAGCCATTTTTCCATCCTGGAAGTGAGTTCTTTCATTCTGCAGTGTTCTGGACAGGAATACACCTTGCAGCACACCTCCACACCCATTTTTCCATGCTGGAAGTGAGTTCCTCCCCCCTGTGCAGTTGTCCTCACTCTGTTCCTGCCCTGCCCGGGTACCACAGAGCCTTGAAGGCATTTCCCAGCTGCAGTGGTGCCTCTGAAATCCCTCCAGCTCTGCTCTCCCTGTGAGCCACGGCCAACACAACACGATATGCCTGCCTGTGACAGCAGAATAAATAGGAAATGCTCGAGATCCCCCTCCTGCCTGCATCTGAGCTGTTTTCCTAAAGCCAGGACAACAGCTAAGCCTCTGTCTAGGGATTTTTGTGCTGTTCTTGAAGAGCAGTGCAGAGGGAATTGAAAGCTGTGGCTCAGGAGGAAAAGCCTGCTCACCCCCAAAAAATGGGGAACCCTTTGCTTCAGTGTTCTGAAGGTTGGGGTGTTGCCTCAGGTAGGTTCAGCTGTAAAGAAAAAGAGGACTTTCCAGGGTGAAGCTCATCTGATCTAAAGGAATTCCCCTAAAACAGACCAAATTGTTGTTTGCAAAGAGAATAAAGACAGGCGGCTCTGCTGAGGGGACCTCCCTGCTCCTGTGGCCCTGCAGGGAGCAGGAGAATGAGGCACACTTCACTCTCTGACAGGACACAGAGCCATGGGATTTGTCTCAGTTGCCTTGCTGGACATCATTCCTAAATGCTCTGCAGGTTACTCTGCAGATGAAAGGCAAAAAAACACCCAAAAAACCAAAACAAACAAACAAACAAAAACCCAACAAAAACCAAACCAAACAAACAAAAACAAACAAACAAAAAACAAACAAACAGAAAAATAAAAACACCAAACTTACTGGACATCATTCCTCAATACCCTGCAGGTTCCTTTGGCACCTAAAGGCAAAAGAAAAAAAAAAACCAAAAAAAAACCCAAAAAAAACCAAACCAAAACAAAAACACAAAACAAAAAACAAGCAAAAAAAACCCCACAAAAACCCAAAAAACAAACAACAAACAAAAAGAAACAAAAACAACAACCAAAAAAAGGCTACTCCAGGAGAAACACTCCGAGTCTGCCTCACCTTCCATTGAGCTGGAAAGAGCCCAGAGCAGAAGGAGGGATGCTGAGGCTGTGCTCTGCATTTCATGAATGGATGAATGTAGAGACACTAGAGGGGATTTGGAGGGGATTTGGAAGCCTGCTCCAGGATTTGTCTGGCACACAGAGCATTTATAATACTTCCAGCATTATCATAACATAATGCCAGCGTGATTTGGGGCCCACTCGGGCTCTCAGTGAATAAAGAGCAGCACTCCTGTCACCATCAGGGGGACAGGGATCTCACTTGGGATGAGTTGGGGTTTGCATGGTCCAGATTCTTGTCCTGGTGGCCCCAAGCAGGGGCTGAGACGCTCTGGTGTGCTGCTGTGAGGGTGTCAGTGTGACAATGGGTGGGTCTGGTGTTTGCTGGGTCCCCCAGATGCTGGTGATGGAGAGAGATGGGGAGACTGACTCAGTGATCAGAATCTGATTTTATTGTGGGATACAAACACTTATATACTATTTCAGGGAGACTAGCGATGTGTGCTGCAATGATTAGGTTAAAATCACACGCACAAACTTATGCATATAACAACATCTCTTGCTTGCAGAGTTTAATGGGATTTTCTTTTTCTGGTAAACCTGTCTGATTGAATCTTCTTGCAATCCAGGTCTAATTTTCAAAGTTCCATTTGCTTTTGCCAAGGCATGCTGTTATCAAATCTCTGATGTTAACCAGGTCCAAAGTCCATCATCTGTTTTGTGTCCCCCAACATTCCAACACCCAGATGAAGGAAGGAATGATGAATCTGACTCCACGTTCTCAGAAGGCTAATTTATTATTTTATGATACTATATTATATAAAAGAATACTAAACTATACTAAAGAATACAGAAAGGATACAGACAGAAGGCTAGAAAGAATAGTAATAAGAACTTGTGACTCTTTTCCAGAGTCCTAACACAGCTTGGTACTGATTGACCAACCCAGGGCAGGGATCAGCTGGGGTGAATCCTCACCACCACACCTGGATGGAGGGAAGCAGGAGCTGCTCTGAGGAGCTGGGGCTGGGTGTCCCCTGCTCTGTGGTCAGAGTCCCTGCCATGCCCTCTGTGCCCTCTGTGCCTGTGGGGAGCTGTCAGTGCAGCCCAGGGGCCAGGCTTTGGGTGTCAGAACCCAGCACATCCCTCTGGCTGGCCTGAGCAGCCCAGACCCTGCCAGGGGGCTCAGGGACCCTGGCACAGAGCCCAAAATGCCCCTGTGGTTTTGATTGTGACCCATGGAGCAAATTACCAACCTTAGATGAAGATTTGCAAGCCATGACAAATTAAGTAGAATGATAGTGAATTTATCATGGGGTGAAAAAGTAGATTTTGGGGTTTTTAGAATGGGGATTCA
>NW_005054489.1:1231747-1246556 GCF_000277835.1 Geospiza fortis | reverse complement strand
AGCACCAGGCTGGGAAAAGAGACTTTGGAACTCTTCTCGGGGTCACTCTGAGCAGCAGAGGTCCCGACATTTGGGGAGTGGGCAGGAGCTGAGGGACCCTGAGGGACATTGGGCAGTGGTGAGGGGGAGGCTGGCCGGGCTGCTCCTCCTGTCCCTCACAGAATAACCATAAATCCCCAAAAAGGAGGGATCCAAGCCAGAGCAGATCCCCTCTCCTCTCCCTGAGTTCTGGCTGGGAAGGGAGCAGCCAGCAGAAGGGATTTTGTCAGGCTGGGTGCAGTACCTGGAGACTGGTTTGGCTCATGAATAACTTGATATTTCTCCTGAATAATAGATGCACGTGATGGCTGCTGAGAGGCAGGGCTGGGAGGGGGCTGGGTGCCTGGAGGAGGGAGGGAGGGAGGCACACCAATGGGGCTGAACTGGGCTGAGCTGGGGGCTGGAAAGGGGCAGAGGGGAAGCCTGGGTGTGAATGGATGTGACTGAGGCAGAGAGGGGGCTTGGCTGGTGTTTTTGTGTCCTCTGCAGTCAGCAGGAGTATATAAGTGTATATTTATATAAAAATCTATTCTACAGTGTATATATAATGTATATATGTATATATATTATGTTCTATTATATAATTACATTATATATGCATTACATTATATTACATTATATATACATTCAGTATTATATTATATTATATTATATTATATTATATTATATTATATTATATTATATTATATTATATTATATTATATTATATTATATTATATTATATTATATTATATTATATTATATTAATTACATTATGTTATATATGTATTATATGTTATTAGTGCAATACAGCACTGCCCCAGAGCTTGGGCTCTGGGGCTGGGGAGGGTGAATATTTGTAATTTGCAGAATTTAAAAAATTCTAATTTATTAGTTAAATTTTTATTCTAAAAATATTTGCAAATATTTGCCATTTCTCTGCCTCCAAGAGGGAGGCTGTGGGCTGTGTCCATGGCAGGAGAGCAATGTTTAAATCACAGGTGCTGTGAATAAATCCCAGAACAGTTTATGCTGCAGCTCGGGACATTCCTGACCTGGGCAGGTTTGGGAGAGCCCAGAGGCTGGAGCTGAGAGCCGTGAGGAATTTTGGGAGTTCCTGGCTGTGCTCAGACCAGCAGGATGCTGTGAGAGGCAGCCTCTCTCTTCCTTGAGAGACAGCTTTCACCTGACTTTCTAGTGGCACGCTCTGCTTCTAATTTGGGAGAGAGGGAAGGATAATCTGGCACAAGGCTGCCACCTTTGAGAGGCTGCCAGGCACTTTGTGGCACTGTCTGCCTGCTCCCTGCAGCCTGAGATGCAGGAATATTCCTTCCCTCCTGCCATGCCTGGCTCCTGAGGAGGCTGCAGAGCTCCAGGAGAGGCTGCTCTGGGTGGTGTGGGCTGCTAGGGACAGCCCAGGGTTTGTTCAGATGGGCTCTGATCCACTTGGATGGACAGCAGCTGGTTAAGGAGATTGGAGCCACACAAGTCACTGCTGATGAATAATTCTGCCAGTGTCTTTCTTATAATAGTGTCACATTCAGCAGGCATGACTCGGACATATTCATCTTCCCAGAGCGTGCAGCTCCTGGAGTGACCTTCTGTGAGGCTTTGGAAGTGTTGTCTTGTGTTTGTCACATCAAGGAGCATCAGTCCTGACATGATTTTTAGCAGGGACAAAAAATTACTAGGGCTGAAATGGGGAGTATTGAAAAGAGAGGTTGGAAGCTGTGTGGAAAAGGACAGCTCTGAGAGCTCAGCTCACTCCTGGGTGGCCCAGTTTGAAGCCTCATCTCCCTTGGAGTTAGTTATTCTAAGTTATTAGTTCCTTTAACTCTGAAATTCTCCCAAGTGCAAGCAGCCAGAGTTCAGAGAGGAGCACAGGGAAGGAGCCTGGCAGGCACAGCTGTGAATAAACCCACTGTGAGATGAATCCCCAGCAGCAAAAGGGATCTGCCTGGATCCTGCAGGTGGAAATTGTGTCTCTGCCTCCAGCCTGGCAGGCTGGCCTCAGGAAAGAGAAAAAATGGCAATAAAAGGTGCCTTTCCATAAATAAAGCCCAATTTCTGCCCTTTGTGGAGGCTGTGGCATTGAGAGGATGCAGGAATTGCTGTCAGGTGCTAGGCTCAGGGAAATGCTGCACACCACAAATCTGTCCCTGTTTTGGGGGTTTTGGGGGTTTTGCACTGGCAGGACACGTGTGGAAGGGGAGCAGGTGGACCTGAGCTCTGTCCCTTGGCTTTGGGAAATGTGACAGCTGTGAAGCCCCTGGTGGCAAAGGATTGGTGGCAATCCCCTGAAGCTGTCACCCCACACCTGCACCTCCTTCCTTCCACCCGTTTGTCTTCTAAAAATGCTGCCAGCACCGTTTCTGCCCTGTTTGTCTCGTTCCAGAAGGCTCTAAAGGTGAGAGGCTCAGAGTTAATAAATAACTCACCTGAGAGCCTGGGTTATCCCAGGGCAGAGCAGGGTGGGATCTGAGTTATCTCTGTACTGGGTTATCCCAGGGCAGAGCAGGGTCTGAGCTCTGCAGGGCTGAGAGCCAGGCTGGGCACAGAGCCTGTGGAGTGGGGAACAATCCAAATGTGGGATTGGATCAGCCTGTGGGGTGGGGAACAATCCCAAAGTGGGATAGGATCAGCCTGTGTGCCCTCTGCTGCTCCTGCTGTGGGACACTTGCAGCTTGTAGAGCTTGGGGTGCTTCCCAAAGCTGTGCTACACTGGGGGGATGTGGGAAAAGGGGGTCAGGGAGTGCAGGGAATCCTTTCCAGAGGCAGGATGGGAATCAATGGCTTCACTCTCTGCTGAGAACCAGCGCACTCAGAGAGGCTGAGACAGAAAATCCTCTTTTTTGTCAGCATGACAGCAACTGGGAGGACCAGGAGTGGCCAGATGTCCTCCCTGATGTGCCAGATCCCTATTTCCATAGCCTGCATTTCCCATGGAGCCCCAGTCCCTGAAGCTGCAGAGTGGCCCCATGCAGCACCTTCAGAGCCCATGCAGCTCTGCTTCCTCCCTCTCTGTCTCAACCATCATTTCTGCTCTGGCTCATTATCAACTGAGTCAATGAGTTTAGTAACTCATGTTTTTAAAGATTAGTCATCTATAGGAATGACATTTGAAAGACTGACAGCTCCAATCAAATCACAAGGGCTGCTCTTGTGCTTGAAGTTGTTTAATTAAAAAAAAAAGGTAAAATCAACCTGACTAATTATGTGTGGTACCCTGAGATGCAGCTGAGGGAAGAACAGACGTGGTCCTAGGAAGGAGGGAGATGCCAGGGTGGTGGGGTGTGGGTTGGCCTGAAGGGAGTGAGCTGGAGCTCTGTGGATGTTCCCTTAGCCCTGCTCCCTCCTTGGGCAGGGCCTGATCTCTGCCAGGCAGGGCTGCTGACAGTGGTAATAATAATAATGACGCTGTGATTTGCCTGGTTGATTTGAGATGTGCCATAATTACTGCATGATTACAATATTCTTAGAGCAGCCCTTACAAACCCCCCCAGCTCCTCAGAGCTCCCCAAGGGCTCATCTGGCACCTCACCTTGCAAGCAAAGCCTGCAGGGGAGTCTGGGTGTTACTGGGATATTTTATTAAAAATCCCTTTGCCAGGATTTCTTCTCCTGGGAAGATGAGAAGCCTCAGCTTCTTCATGTTCTGCTCCTCTTAATGTGATTTAGGGAATTGTTTACTTAGCAGGTGAATTGTTTGTAATTAATGATCAATCACAGTCAGCTGTGTCAGGCTCTGGTCAGTCACAAGTTTTTATTATTCATTCTTGTTCAGCCTTCTGATGTCTCCTTTCTCTTTCTTTAGTATAGTTTTAGCGTATCATTTTCTTATAATACAACATAACATAGGATGACATAGGATAACATAACATAATATAATATAGTATAATATAATATAATATAATATAATATAATATAATATAATATTAGCCCTCTGAGAGCTTAGAGTCAAATTTCTCATGTCTCACCTCATCCTGGAGACCCCCACAACACCACAAGATCTGGGTGTCCCTCAGGCAGCTCTGGCTGTGCCAGGTGAGGGCTGTGTGCCCTCAGCCACCTGTAGATCAGAGTTCCCTGCTGCTCACACTCTCTGGGGGAGTATTTGGTAGCAGGATGGTGCTTGGCCAAGCAGGACAGGCTTTTCCAAGGGCTGAGGATGCTCCTGGGAAGGGCAGGGGCTGGGGAGTGGCACCTGGGGATGCTTTTCTTCCTGTGACAACCTTGTGCTCAGTGAGTTATGAGGTGTGCAATGCTCAGCTTCATTCTGTCTCCAGCTTCTGCTTTGATGCCTTTTGGGGCTTCCTAAAACAGAGGCCAGACAAAATGAAGAGACTAAAAAGCAGTTCTATTTATTGAAGGGCCTTCAGGTACATTTAGGGCAGACAAAACCCACCCAGAATGGACAATGGGTCACGGGTTTCACACTTTCATAAGTTGGGTCCATTTGCATATTGAGGGTCAATCTGCCAATTCCAGCTTCAGCTAATGAAGTCATTGACCCCAAGTTTGCTCCCCCAACTCCCTTTTGTTTCCATCTCTGGGGCCTGAGGCAGTGAGGTGTCCTTGATTGCCAGGCCTGGAGAGGAATTGCTGTGTCTGCCCAGAATGGGGAAGCAGCAGCTCCCACTGTGCGTGGAGTTTTGAGTTCTACACTAAAGAACTGCAGGGTTACAAATAGATGGAAAATAGAAAAGCTGAAATCCTAAGGCACCAGTTTGGCTCCTCCATTTTTCATTCAGAAGATCTGGATGGGCTTGGACCTTGAGTGATTCTAAATAGAGGAGAAATGACATTTTCCAGGCCATAGGATTGGGCTCTGCCAGCACTGGTGCCTCTGCCTTCGCTGTGCTCAACCCCTGAGCTCCCTGCGCCCTGAGATTCCTGGCCAAAATTGGGCAGCTATTTCCATCTCACCTCCAGAGCAGGCTGAGGTGAGCTGAGCCCAAATAACTCAGCCACAAGGAAGCCAGAGCCAGAACCAGGCTGGGGTTGGAAGCTGGACAAGGCTGAACATTCATCCTGTGCATCTCCCTCTGAGAGCCAAATCCCATTTCCTCTGGCAGGGCTGGAACAGCTCTGGGTTTATTGGATTGGCACAGGGGGTTTGTGCTGCTGGAAGAGAAGGAATCATTCCCTGCCAACCACCTCTCACATGGAATGGGCCAGGTTATCCTGGGGATGCCTTGTGAAGGCTGGCCTGGAACAGAGGCTGGACAGAACTAAAGAATAAAGCAGGGATTTATTAAAAGGCCTCCATGGATGCACCTTGGGCAGCACAAGAGCCCAGCCAGGGCTGCACCCAAGATGAACCAAAATGATCACAAAATGAACCCAAGATGAACCAAAATGGCCCCAAAATGCCCGACCACTCCCGGGGTCTCTCCCTTGGATCAGTTCTGCTCCATTTGCATCTTGCAGTTCATTGTCCCATTCCAGCTTTAGCCCAGGCAGTCCCACCCTGCTTGTTTTTCTCTCTCCAGCCCACGGTGTTCGTGCTCTTGGGCTGAGATTTGGATCATTTGTCCTTGGTGCCCAGCTGGAGCAGGAATTGTTTTGTCTCCCTGCTCTGTGCACAGAGCTCAGCATCCCCTGATATAAACCCAGACCCACACACTGAAGCAGCACAGAATGTGAAAATATAAAAGCTAAAACCTGAGGCATCCCTGACATGTCAAAGGTTCCCAGGCAGACAGAAGTTCATGTTCCCTGGGGAGAGAGCTGGTGAGCAAAGGATGATGAGAGCCCCTCATGGAGCCCTGTGAGCTCCTTTGAGCAGGCCCAGCAGGCTCAGAATTTGGGCAGGGAGCAAAAATCCACATGGGAGACCATTTAAAAATGACCTTCCAAGCAGGGTGTGTAGGTTTGTGGCTGCACTAATGGACTGCAGGACTGCAAGCACCAATTGATTGTGCTGCAAGCTGCTGAATTATAGTTAGGCATCTGCTTAATCATGCCAAATCCCCCCCTCACTTCCCTTTCCACGCTATGGCATCAAAGAATCAATGTTAATTCCTCAGTCCCATTTGTGACTCCTCTTTGGGCACCCAGCACTGAGCAGGGATCAGCATTTGAGCCTCATCCCTTTAAAAGAGCCATCTAACAGGGATGGGAGCTGGGAATTTTCTCTCTAAGCTGATGTAGTGGCTGATTTCTTGTCCAGCTGCTGAGCTGGGAGCTCTGAGTGCCACTCTGAGCTTTGCTGGAGTTTCCTGAAAGGCCACAGGAGTGAAAACCTGCTGGGAATATTCCCCTTGGTGCCTTTTTGGGCTACCTAAAAACAGAGGCCAAGCAAAATTAAGAGAATAAATAGTGCTTATATTTATTGAAGGGCCTTCAGGTACATTTAGGGCAGAAAAAACCCACCCAAAATGGACAATAGGTCACAGGTTTCAGACTTTTATAAGTTGGGTCCATTTGCATTTTGGGGGTGAATCTGCCAATTCCAGCTCCAGCTAATGAAGTCATTGACCCCAAGTTTGCTGCCCCCAACTCCCTTTTGTTCCCATCTCTGGGGCCTGAGGCAGTGAGGTGTCCTTGATTGCCAGGCCTGGAGAGGAATTGCTGTGTCTGCCCAGAATGGGGAAGCAGCAGCTCCCACTGGGTGTGGAGTTTGGAGTTCTACACTAAAGAACTGCAGGGTTACAAATAGATGGAAAATATAATAATATATTATTGCTAAATATAATATAATATAATATAATATAATATAATATAATATAATATAATATAATATAATATAATATAATATAATATAATATAATAATTATTGTTGTTGCTATTATTATTATTATTATTGTTGTTGTTGTTGTTGTTGTTATATAATCTATTTCAAATAGATGAAAAATACAAAAGCCAAAATCCTAAGGCATCACTGTGACTGGCACTGCTCTGCCATGAATCTGTTCCTGCAGTGCTCTGGTGTTGCTGGGACAGGAGGGGACAAGGACTCTGGCTCGGGGTGCAGCAGTTACCCTGGGAGCCTTGGCAGCTCTGCTGTGCAAAGGTGGCTTGGAATAAATCAGGAATTGAAACATGAGTTTACCTAGATGTCACAATAGGAAATTAAATGAATGACACACACACAAGCTGAGAAGTCCAAGGTAAAAAGAGAGCAGTTTATTTCTGAACTCCAATACTTACAGACTTTCAAATGTGACCACGGACTGGAGGATGAAATTGCCACCTGTCCAACCACACTGGCCAAACCAACAGTCCATCAATTCTCTCCTCCTCCATAAAGAAATGCAAAACAATAATTATTTATATGAAAAGTGCCTGAGAAACTCCATTACAAAAATGTAAACATCAGAAGGCTTAGAAGAGCTTTAGAAGAACAGGGTGACACCCAGACACTTCTCAATTGAAATTCCCAATGTGGCTGCTCTGGGTGCTTCTGACCATCAAAGCTGCTCCTTGCAGCTCTTTCTTGGAACTTTTGCAGCTCCTTGCAGCTCCTTGCAGTTCCTTGCAGCTCTTGCAGCTCTGCTTCTCTGCCCCAGCTCTGAGCTGCACCTGTGGGGAGGAGCAGGGAGGTGATGCCAGCTGGGAATTCGCAGCACTGGAATTCCAGAGTGCCAGGAGCACTGTGCGTCCCCCAGGCAGGAGCAGCCTCTCTCTGCCCCCAGGCAAGGAACTCTCCTGCCTGTCTGGAGCATCTGCCAGCCTGGACATTGCTCAACATCCAACAGCTCCTGCCCAGCAGTTTCTGCATCACCTCTGTCTTCAGGGACTGGTGCCTGCAGCAGCTGCTGCTGTTTCTAAAAGTGATGGAGAATTTGGATGCCTTCATGTTTTTTTTGGAAAAAAAAATCACCTCTAAGATATTTGATGTTAGCTATTGAAAAGAGAATAATCATGTTTTTAAGAACTAAATCCCTTTTTAAGGTGATTTAGTTCTAAAAAGTTCCCTTTTTAGAGAACTCAGTGGTGGCTTTCTGCAGTGAGAGAGGGAACTTGCTCACAGCTCTGCGAGCTTCTTTCTCCCCTTTTCTTTTATACATTCGAATCGGGTTATTAATAACTCCTTTTAAATAGAGCAGGATTTATTTTCTTCCAGGGGTAGGGAAGAGCTCTTTAATTAAAAGTGAGTGCTGATGGCTGTGGGGCTGCTGAGCTGCTGCCAGGTGATGCCAAAGGTGTGTCCCACCCTGCTGTGCCTCTCTGGCTCTGGGTGTGAGAGGAGATCAGTCTCACCTCCAGGTCTGCAGTTGAGAATTTTGGGAATTGGGAGATATATTGAGCCCTTGTGGCTTGCTGGGCACAGCTCTTCCTGTTTGAGGGTTGGATTTGTGAATTTTCCCTGGTGCCATCGTGTCCCACCAGCCCAGAGCTACCCACAGAATCCTCCACCAATAATTCACAGAGGATATAAAAGCCTGGGGCTTCTCTCAACCATCACCAGCATGAGCTGTGGGGTGGTGGAGGTGATGGAATCCTTAATCCAGCATCAGTGAGCACCAGCCTGCCTCCTTTTATTGTTGTGTTCTGCTGGTTTGGGTTGTTAGGCTTCCTTGGGTACAGGGGGAAAGGAAAGGAAAGGAAAGGAAAGGAAAGGAAAGGAAAGGAAAGGAAAGGAAAGGAAAGGAAAGGAAAGGAAAGGAAAGGAAAGGAAAGGAAAGGAAAGGAAAGGAAAGTGAAAGGAAAGGAAAATGAAAGGACATTTGGCTCAATGATTCAGCCTTGCATATCCTGGAAAAATGCAGTTTGCTGGCCTGCAGGTTGGTGAGCTTTTTCCTCTGGAAAAGTGAGGTTTGGTCATTGTGACCTGCCACCTGCTCCCATGAGGTGTCACATGGCAGCTCCTGCCTCCAAACCCCTGGGACAAAGCATATGCAAAGCCTATTATGGAGCTGTGGAATTCAGCCTGATCTCGTGGAAATTGGGTCATCCTTTGTTAATGTCACTTTTTCAGATCCATGGGAGTCAGCAGTGCACACACACTCGGTGCAATGCAGAGCACAGAGGTGAAAATGGAGAGCCTGGGAATGTGTCTGATGTGGGTTGGGCTGAGCAGAGGGGACAGCTCGAGGTGTGCTGTGCCACCACATGAGGAGAATTCAATGAGAAACCCTTAAATGAGCTAATTGTTGGAGCATTTCCACCAGCAACCTTAACAAAAATCCACCAACTTTTCCCAAAGCAAAGCAACTCCCAGTTGCCTTTCTACTTTGGGAGTGGGCTGTAAGTCAAACAGCTTTTTATCTTGGGAGAGATCCTTCTTAAAAACCATGTGAGAAGTGCAGCCCTTCATCAGGGAGGACTGGGGGCAGGAGAGGCCTCCTCATCCCACTCCTGAGTCAAGGCACAGCTTTCCTGGAGCTGCCAATCCTGAGCAGAGAAGAGCATCCTCTGTCTGATAGATAAGGAATGCCATGGCTGACCCTCACAATTAAAAGGCAAATATTATGTATATGTTATGAGAAGTTTTATAGATTTATAGATGATATATAACTAGACTATAAATATTATAACTATTATATATTATAGTTATAATAGTTATATAGTTATATATATAATATTATATATATAACTATGTATTATAACTATTATATATTATAGTTATAATAGTTATATAGTTATATATATAATATTATATATATAACTAGATATATTTATATAGATTTATAGTTATGTTTTACCCCCCTTGTGTTGTTATCAGGGGTGCCCTGGGTTTGGGATATTTGGGAGGCTGGGATTGTTACCATGGCAACCTCCACTAAGGCTTTAAGGCAGTGATTTCCACCCCTGGACAGCAAAGAAGGAGTGGATGGACAGAACTTTGGGAGGAGCTGAAGGGTTAAAAAGCAAAATCTCCATGGTGTGGGTGAGCACATGGTGAGGAAGATCCTCTGCTCCTGGTGCTGTAATATTTTCTCTATTCAGTCTTCTGTTGTATTTTTGATAAGGTTTTAATAAACCATTCCAGTTTTTGGAAGTGAGCAGCATTTCTCACATCTGGAAGCAGAAAGTGTCCCTAAATCTGGTGCCATTCCCTGGTGAGGCTGTGCCAGCACCCAGGACCCATGGCAGCCTCACCACTGCTGGTGCCAAGTGTGTGTGACACTTTTTTTTGCTCCTGCTTCGCTTGGCACAAGAAGGTTGCAAAGCCCAGGTTCAGCCCTTTCCAAAATCATTTAATAAAAGGATTCCTGCCTTTTCCAGCCTTGGAAAAGATCCCTTTGCAGCAGCAAGGAGAAGAAGTGCAGTGCCTGTATTTAAGGAGAAATCTGGACAGCACTTGGGCACTGTAGTGATGGCTGCAATGTGAGAGCCTGTCCAGGAAAACAAACACATTTAGGACAATAAATCCAATATTTTCAGGCTTTCCCAGGAGGTGCACCTTGCTGTTGGAAGCAGTGGGACCTTGGGACTGTGTCACAGCATGAGAGCAGGGCCACCACACTTCCTGTCCTGATTCTACCACAGAGGGGGGATTAATCTGGAGAAGAGAAAGTTTCTGATGCTTGTTAAAATTTGGCTGAAGCTCTGAAACTCAAGGGGTTTTATGTTTTCCAAACTGGTGGGTGGTTCATTCTAATTCTGGATATGCAGTTTATTCACATACACAACTAATCCTTTTTTGAATCCTGTTAAGTTCTTGTTCTTCTCAGTATCCTGTGGCAATAAGTTCCAGCAGCTAATTGTGCTTGTGTTGAGCTCCCTTGATCCACTTTACTCATTCTTGCTTTAACATTTAAGTGTTGTTCTGAGGAGCTTGGTTAATTTTTTTTATTTTATTTTTTTTTCTGGGAGATAATCTGTGTTGTTGATCCCATTTATGGGCTCAGGCTGGAAGGGAAGGGCGGGTTGGGTTTTGCCTCAGCTGTTGCAAGGTCAGGGGAATTTTGCGCCTCAGTTTCTGTGGCAGCTTGGAAAACACAAGGAATGGCTCTGTAGGCCAAGGCAAGGGGTTTGTAAGGAAAGCTGGAGAAAATACTGAGTGAAAAAAGAGCCTCCAGGGGCTGAGCTTCCTTACCAGGCTTTTCCAGTATCTCTGGGTTTCTGAAATCTAAAAAAAAAAACCAACCAAAAAACTCAACCAAATAAAAAACCATAAAAAGAAGAATTCATTATTTCTGTATTCTGGCCATAGGAATTATTTTAATTTTTTAAAGAAGATAACAAATGCTGGGTGAAGAGATGATGCAAGCCATCAACCTCCATTGCAGCATTGGCTAAAAATTTGAATTCTCATGGATGAATCCAGGTCTCCTCTGGCTGGAATGATTCTCCTGGAGACCTGAAACATTTCTGGTCATTCTCCTTCCCTTTGCTGACTTGCAGCCCAAGGTTTGTGCTGCACAGATCAGCTCAGGGATGGCCATTCCCCCTCAGAGCTGTCTGGGAGGGCCGACCTGAAAACCCTCTGTCCTTTTGTCCCCTGGATTGGGAGAATCTGAGCTTGAAAACACCACCCCTGAATAAATCCTCCAAGAAGCAGCAATTCTGTGAGCTCATTACTCAGTTCTGGCTATGTTCTGCTTAATAACTAAACACTAATTAGCTGCACAGTTTTGCTACTATACTTATAATAGCCCCCATTAAAGTTATGGGGTTTTTAGGCAGTAATGGCTTACAGAGTAATTAACGAGCAAGAGGCTTTTATTACTACCTTTATTTTTAGCCTGTGCTTTACAAGCCTGTTCTGCCAAATACCAAAAATCTTAGACAGAGGCTTGGAGTGCCCATCCCCTGCCAGGCAGTGTGATAAAGAACAGGGATGAGCGTGGAGCACCTGGAGCTCAGAGCTGCTCCAGAATCCCAAAATTCCAGACTGGTTTAGGTTGAAAGGAACTTAAATCTCATCCAGTCCCACGCCCTGCCATGGGCAGGGACATCTCCCACTGTCCCTGGTTGTTCCCAACCCCATCCAGCCTGGCCCCTTGTCCTGACCCAGCCTTGTCCCCAGAGTCTGCTGTGCTGTGACCACCCCATGCCTCAGTTTCCCCCTCTGGGAAGGGGCAGGACATCCCTGCACTCACATCCCCAGGGTTGGTTTCTGTGCCAGACACCTGTCTATGAATTCAGAAGGGTTTTTGGGGTCACAGGGCTTGTGGGTTGAGATGGGCAGAGCAGAGAGAGCAACTGTGTCTTGTGCCACTCCAGCATCATTTTTCAGCAGGGATCAGCCCCAGCTGCTGTTACAAAAGTGAAAGGAACCCTGATTTTAGATTTTGGTGAGAATCTCCTGAAGTGTGAATGTTTATTTTCTTTGCAAAGCTTTTGTTGCAGGTTTTGGCAGCATCTGTTTATTATTTCCTGGCTTGTTTGAGGCACAACAAAACAATGTTTGCTACGTTTGTTTGGGGATTTTTTGGGTGTATTTTTTTTTTTTTCACATCTAGACAATGTTTTTACTCCAGTAAGATGTATAGGTGCAAATTCAAATCAAGCCTTTATTTAGTTTAACATTTTCTAAATCACTTCTCTTCAGTGTGGGCAAACCAAGGATTAATGACACTGGGGCTGAGCAGCCCCAGAGGAGGAATGAAGGTAAAACTGACTATAAAGGTTGCAGATCAAATCACTCGTTCCTATGGCAAGTGTCAGAGCTGATGCCAATTAACTTGATTTAAAAAAAGAACCTTCAGTGTTTAATAATCCAGCATGTTACTGACACGTGGCTCCAGGATTTATTAAAGCTTTTTTATTAGATCAGTGCCCTTTCCACGTTGTCATTCCTCGACACCATTGCCCTCTGCTGGAGGATGGGGATCTCTTTCATCTTGTGGCACCCAATTCTTCCCAAACCCGTGCAAAACTCCTTTGTTTTAGGAGTACTTTAACCCCTAAAATCACTTACTTTTGAGTCAGCGATTTGTGGCTTGCACATCACTTTTCAAAAGTGAAAAAAAAAGGCAGGATACTTTCTGTAGTGGAAAATAGAGTTTGATTGTTTTAATTGATGTTTAAATTTGTTCCTTCTCCTTCATTTCCCTGGGGAAGAGGAGACAGGAGAAGTTTAAAAGTGACAATCTGAAGCAGGTTTTGTTTCAAACAGGTTCAGTGAGAAAAGAACAGTGCTGTTATGATGGGAAGGGGTGGAGTGAATGCCCTGAAGAGGAGCATCATTTTTCCCAGATCAGTTTTTGTCTCATGCCACAAACAGCAACAAAAATCATCACCTGGCTTTGGCAACAAGGGAATTTTGGGATTCAGTGCAAGCCCTCTGTCCTGGGCTGTGATCACCAGCAGTGTAAAATCACAGGCTGCTGTGTAATTCCTGGCTGGTGTTGTTCACAGGAGGAAATGGATTTCACCTTTGGCAGGTGCTGAGAGGGGGGAGTGTGGCTTTGTGACACTGAGAGCCGGTGTCACCTCACACTGAGGCCTCAGGGTGTGGAGAGGGACGCTTGGAATGCTCTGGATGGAGATTTCACAGCGCTCACTGTGACGGTGTTCACAGGGGTCTGAGGATGAGGGAAGAGACGAGGATCTGACTCCATGTTTCAGAAGGCTTGATTTATTATTTTATGATATATATTACATTAAAACTATACTAAAAGAATAGAAGAAAGGATTTCATCAGAAGGCCAGCTAAGAATAGAAAAAGGAATGATAACAAAAGCTTGTGGCTTGGACTCTCTGTCTGAGCCAGCTGACTGTGATTGGTTATTAATTAGAAACAACCACATGAGCCAATCACAGATGCACCTGTTGCATTCCACAGCAGCAGATAATCATTGTTTACATTTTGTTCCTGAGGCCTCTGAGCTTCTCAGGAGGAAAACTCCTAAGGAAAGGATTTTTCATGAAAGATGTCTGTGACAGCTCACGGCTGCCCAAAGGGAATTCTCACCACGTCCTTCAGGCAGGATCATCAATAAAAGCAAATCCCTTCAGGAAGCAGCAGTGAGGGAAGGCTGCAGAGCAGAGCTGTGGTGCTCCTTGGGCAGCTCAGGGTGCAGAGCATGGCCATAACTGGGGTCAGCCTCTGGCTCCATGTCCCTGCCAGCCCCCCATCACCATCTGGGACCCACCCTGGGCTCGTGTCCCTTTGGGGACATTGATTGCAGCCACTGCATCCAGGTGGTATCTGCAGCCCAGGAGTGCTGATGGCACAAAGGGAGCTCAGCCAGCTCTGGGGGACAGGGAAGGGAGCACTGGGACATTCCCTGGGCCTGGCAGCTCTCCCTGCTGGCCCTGGGCAGCTGGAGCTCCACAGTGACAGCTCAGTGACCAGGGAGCTGCTGAATGCTCCAGACAAATGGAAATTATCAGAGCAAAGCACAAACCACTGGAGCTGCTCGTTGTCCCCACTGCTCAGGGGCTGGGAAGCAGAGCAGCACCCCAGCACAAAGGGGCCCATTTGCCATCATGGCAAGCTCAGCCTGTCCTGTGGGATGAGGCTGGATTGAGCCTGGGTGGGCAGGAGGCAGGGGAAAGGCAGATTTAAGGTAGGGGCACAGTGCCTAGAGGAAGCTGCCCATGACAAACAGGGCATTTGGTGATGCCAGCCCACGGTGGCAGCTTGCCAGGGGCTGTCCATGGGCTCTGAGTGGCTTTTTTAGCTGTTATTTCCTCCCAACCCCTGTCCAGCAGCAGAATCCTTTCCTGGGTGCATTTCTGGGGAAGGCACTTCCCTGGGTAAGGTGTTCAGCCTCTCCAGCTGCGCCTTAGGCCCTGCAGAGATGCTCAAGGGACCTGTTCCAGCTTCATCAGGGGATTCCAAGGTGCCACCACTCCTTGTCCTCTGTTCAGGCACAGTCAGCAATGCAGGCACAGCAAGGATGATGCTCTTTCCTCAGGGCACCGTGCTCTGGCAGATTGAGGCCAGCAGG
>NW_005054489.1:1218676-1231737 GCF_000277835.1 Geospiza fortis | reverse complement strand
GCTCCAAGAGCTGGACAGGGATGCAGCAGAAGGCTGATGCTTGCTGGAATAATTCCTCCTCTTCCTCCCTGGTTTATTTTGTCTGAACGAGGCTGCTTTCACCAATTTTGAAAACAAATGAGAGAGCTCTGACTGGGGAACTGGCTGTTTGCTGGAGTTGGCTGGGAATTTTCCTATGAGTTTGGGTTTTGTATGCATGGAAAAGAAATCATTCACTGAAACATCAGTTGAGGGACATTTACATGACAGTTCTAAGGACAAAGCCCTGTTTTCCTTGGTAAATTAATACCTTTGTGATTGAAGTGCTAATTTGGAAGAACCAGGTTCTGTCCAGCTACTGGAATATTGCTTGATTGCAAGATTCATTTAGAAGAAAAACCTGGCAGTTCTTGGAGCTGTTTCATTCCAAGTGGGCTCAGTGCTGGGGGCTGGCTCTACAGCCCAGTGGCCAAGGGAAACTCAGATCCATCCAATTTGGGCTAATCAGGGATCTGAACCTGGATTTCTCCATGTCTGCCCCCAAGAAAAAAACAGCTCTGGGAAAATATTTGCACCAGCAGCGTGGCACCTGTCGCAGACAACTTTTATGAAAAATATTTTCTTTAGGATTTTTCCTCCTGAGAAGCTGAGAGGCCTCAGGAACAAAATGTAAACAATGGTCATCTGCTGCTGTGGAATGCAACAGGTGCATCTGTGATTGGCCCATGTTGGTTGTTTCTAATTAATGGCCAATCACAGTCAGCTGGCTCGGACTCTGTCCAAGACAGAAGCTTTTGTTATCATTCTTTTCTATTCTTAGCTAGCCTTCTAATAAAACCTTTTCTTCTATTCCTTTAGTATAGTTTTAATGTAATATATATCGTAAAATAATAAATCAAGCCTTCTGAAACATGGAGTCAGATCCTCGTCTCTTCCCCAATCTGAAAACCCCTGTGAACACGGTCACAGCACCAGACTCAAGGGGAATTAAGGAGGGGATGTGATAACTCCCAGATCACTGTCAGTGGGAGAGCAGAGCTTTTCCCAGAGCATCCTGCTCCCTCTGCAGCATCCCTGGGCTCTGCCTGCCTGCACTGCAGCCCTTTTAGCAGCCTCTAATGCGCGGCCCCAGCTGGGAGCAGCAGCACTAAACTGCTACCCGTGTTTGCAAACTGCCCTGGTGCGTGGCAGCCCTGCTAAGTGCTGTGCTTGGGGCTGAAATACAGCCTGCTTAAATCTTGTATGTGCTTGTCTTGCATCAAACTAAGCCAGTGTGGCACTTTAATAGACTCCAGGCACAGCACCTCTGAGAGGGAGCCAACCTGAGCTTTGCTGGAAGCCTGAGCTGAAAGTGGAGCTGCCTGCAGGATGGGAAAGCTGATGGGAATAATGTCTTTGTCCTTTACCTAAACCAGACAAAATTAAGGGAATAAAAAGTGGTTATATTTATTGAAGGGCCTCCAGGTACATTTAGGGCAGAAAAAACCCACCCAAAAATGGACAACAGATCACAGGTTTTCACACTTTTATAAGTTTGGTCCATTTGCATTTTGGGGGTGAATCTGCCAATTCCAGCTTCAGCTAATGAAGTCATTGACCCCAAGTTTGCTGCCCCCAACTCCCTTTTGTTCCCATCTCTGGGGCCTGAGGCAGTGAGGTGTCCTTGATTGCCAGGCCTGGAGAGGAATTGCTGTGTCTGCCCAGAATGGGGAAGCAGCAGCTCCCACTGAGTGTGGAGTTTGGAGTTCTACACTAAAGAGCTGCATGGTTACAAATAGATGGAAAATAGAAAAGCCAAAATCCTAAAGCATCAGGAAACATATGGGATTTCTGTGCCCAGGAGCAGAGGTGCAGCCACCCCAAGAGCTCTGCCTGGCCAAGGGGAGGATCTGGCAGGTGACAGCCTGTGCTGATGGGTCAGGCAGTGCTGTGGTTGTGGCAGTCTCTGCTCCTTCCCCAAGCTTGGCTGGCTGCAGGGGAAGGTTCTGTTCCGCTGGGATGGCTCAGACACTGCAGCTCTGAGCAGCTTTTGCTCTCCTGACAACAGGGACTTGCCTGACAAGGGGATGCAAAGGGAAAGCAAGGCCCTGGACATGCAGGAGACACCTCCCTGGAGGGGTGGGACCCTGCTGCTGCTCACTGCCTCCCTGGGGTTTGTTCTTCTCAGGAGAGCTCTGGTGCTTTCTGTGCCTGTGAAAAACGCCAATCACTTGTTTTTTAAATTTTAAAAGTTTAATAGTAATAAAATGGTTATAAAAATAGTAATACAATTAGAGTAATTATAATTTGGACAATTTGGATTAGGACAAAATGAGACAACAGAAACAAAGAGTTACAGACAGTCCAAGTACCTTTTCTGGGCAAAATAAGCCCGAACCATTCAAACACAGGATTGTGTCTGGTCAGTGTCAACTTCTTCCTCTTAACCCTAACAGTGCCTTCGAGGCGGGAAGAAGTTTGTTTCTTCTGATAAGAGGGCAATACATTATTTTTCTCTGAAAGATTTAGGTGTCCTGTGGCTGCTATCTGGTGCGAGTGCCTCATTCCTTTCTTAAAAAAATATCCCACTTACATAGTTCCTATTTTAACTACAAAAGTTACCTTTTAACTACAAAACTAAATTTACCATACTATTAAAATGTTAATACAGCAGTACTGATCAATACAACAAAATGCACATAGTAAATATCTGCATAGAGCCATATTTTCACAGTGCCCTCTGGCCTTTGCTCTGTGTTGCAGGTTTCCTCCCACATGAGTCCCTGAGGTTCCAGCTGGCAGCTCCAGCAGTGCCCTGCAGAGGTGCCCTCCTGCTCCTGGCTCTGAGGCCCCTCCAAACCTGCTTCTGCAATGGGTGGGTTGTAAGCACTGGTAAGACCCACGAGCTGTGTCACCTTGCTGCTCTCTGCCTCTCTCGCGTTCTCTCTCTCTGTCCTTGCTCCTTCCTGCCCATTTATTTCCGTTCTCCATGTGCTCTGCTGTTCTGTCTCTGGGGTTTTCACTGTCAGGTAATGAGGAGCTGTGGGCCCAGTCAGTCTTGGAGATGCCGAAGAGACGAGACATCCTGGCTATCGTGCTGATAGTTCTGCCCTGGACACTGCTAATCACCGTCTGGCACCAGAGCACCATTGCTCCTCTGCTTGCAGTGCACAAGGGTGAGAGAAACCAAACCAGCCCATGCCAAGCCCGTGCATCCCCCCTTCGTCTCATCTCCTCTCTCATTTCATTCCTCCATGGCAGCCATGCTCATCTCAGCTCCCAGACCATGCCCATGCTGGAGCCTCCCCACCTCTGCTGTAGGGGTTCTTCAGAGGCATCAAACTCCCCACCTCAGCTCCCAGGGGTTCTTCAGAGGCATCAAACTCCACGCCATGGGATGTGCTCGCTGCACTTTGAGAGCTCTTTATGGCCTAAGCCCAGAGTGCTGCTTCTCTTTGTTCCCTGAGAGGATTCCCTCCCTCCCTGCTGGCCTTTGCAGAGCTCTGCACACAAAGTTATTCCAGCGGGAAAGCTGCAAAAGAGGCAGCAGAGGAAACAAAGCTGCCACTCGAGGCAGCTGCTCTGGGAGACCTGAGGCTGAGAGCGCTTTTAAGGAAAGCAGAAAAGCAGTGCTCTTGCACTTGAAGGAGAAGACAAGAGCCAGATCTCACCTGACTGGGGAAGCTGAAGTGCTCTGAGAAGTTGACTCCACACTCCTGTCACACGCTGCAGTAAACACAGCCCTGGCCCAAATCAGTGGCTCCAGGAAGTGCTGAGGGAACCCTTCTGGCCAGAAGCATGCCAGTTTGCTCCTGTTCTTGGCACAGCAGCAATATCTAAGGGTTATGAGGGCTCCTGGGGCCTGGAAGAAGCCATGCTGCCTTCTGCCACCTTCCTTCTTGGTTCTGCCCTTCTGCTGTGGGCAGGCTGGTCTAGGGGAAGAAGAAGGACAGTTCATTTTCAGGAGCCTTTCATCCTCTCTGAGGGATTCTCTCCCCTTTCAGTGTTTGTCCCTATTTTCCATAGCTGCTTATCCCTTTGCTGGACACTCTGATGTGCAGTTTAAGAAGCTGCAGGAAGTTCAGTCTGTCCTGAGCAGTTTTCCCTTTCTCCTGACTGCCACCTCTGAGGCTTTGGGCAGGGAAAAATGCCTCTGATCCCTTCTGGAAGGTGGACAGTGTTTCAGAGGATGAGGGATCTCCTGGGCTCTAAAAGAGGACTTTAAAGATGGCTAAAGCCACGCTACCTGTCTGTACAGCAGTTTGATCAGTGCCCTAAAAGCTGTTTTCTGTGAATGGCCTCTGCTGTTTCAGCACAAAGATTGCTCCAATGGCTCGGTCAAGAACTCACCAATGACCTTGATGAGACACTTCTCTGCTTCTCAGAGCCCCCAGTAGAAAGTGAGTGGTGGTAGAGACCAACCTGAAAGCTCTCAAGAGGAATAATTTTGTTCTTGTGAAGCGTTTCTAAGATGCTCTGCTCACAGGTGCTGAGAGAGATGTGCACCTGGAGATGCCCAAACAGCAGCACTTCCCCGTGCCAGGGCTCACAGCTGAGGATCTGACCTGCAGGGCTTTGCAAACTGTCTCGGGCACCATCCTGGCTAATTACATTTGTGTCTGTGTCCAATGCATTTCGCAGATTTATTTCTGAATTGATTCCAGCTCTCAGAGAGCTCTGCTGTGATGCTGAGGAGCTTTGCAGCACATAGGGCCTGATAGCAACATGAACCCTGTTCCTTCCCCGAATATCCACCCCCTTCTATCAATACCATGGAGTACAAAGCCTTCATTTGGTCCAGGTATCAAAGTCTGTGCTGCTGGAAGAATAACATGCTATGAAAAAGCCATGGGTAATCCCCTGCTGGGTCACATCTAATGGCCCTCTGTTCCTGTTCTTTCTCATCTCAAGTTCCTGGTAGTTACCTGATGTTGAAAAATCTATGCCTCAAAGAGTTCTGTGCCCACTGGAGAGGCAGCCTTCCATCCTGAGTAGGGGTCCCCCTTCATCTCTGCAGACTGTGGCATTCCCCCTGCCCTGCAGTGGAGAATTGCACGTGGAAGTTGCACCCTAGAAAAGCAGCAGGTGCATCAACAGTGGTTTTCCTCTTGAACAGCTGATTTGGAACATTTGCAGGGATTTTTTATGTTTGGATCAGAGCATCTGATCTTTAGGCTGTTCATTGCTCACATCTGCAGCCCTGAGGGGGCTGTTCTGTTCAGGGGCTGGAGGGGCCTTTTTGAGGCAGGTTAGTTAGTGGCAGGGGAAAGTCTCTGCAGGAAAAAACCTACAATTACAGGCTTTAATTTCCACTCTCCATTTCTGCATTTGAAGTGTGTCTTTCCCCAGTTCTCTGTGCCTGTCAGAGAGCTGTTGGGCACTGCAGTGTCCTGCCCAGACTGTGCTGCTGTGGGTCTTCACTGACCTGGTGTTTTCCACCAGTTTTTTCCCTGCTGCCTAGTCCAGGTGCTCCAGTGAATGCAGATCCCTGCCTCCCAGTCCAGGTGCTCCAGTGAGTGCAGATCTGAGTCCTACCCCACAGCGTGGTGTCCAGAGCACTGGAGCTCTTCAGGGATGATGGACCATCCTTCCACATGGCTATTTTCTTTATCTAAACCTACTTGCTCTACAATCCTCTCTCTTCTGGATGCTTTCTGAAGCTGCTTGTTGTGAGCACTCAGCCCAGTTGTCCCATGCTCTCAGGCCTTTTTTTTCTTTTTGGTGCTGGTTTTCTAGCAGCAGAATCTTCTTTTCTCACGCGTTTGTCCCCAATTCCTTTATTTATCTGTGCCCTTACCCATGAAAGCCTCCACCCCAGGCTGTTTCCTCTCCTGGCACCCACGAGGGTGACCCGCTGGCTCAGCCGGGGGGTGCCGGACGCCCGAGTCCATGCAGCTCTCTCTTCTCTCCATGCCCTTGCCCAGATGATGGTGGTGACTCCCAGCGTGATCTCGCTGCAGGCTTGGACTCCAAGGAATACTGCCTGTCGGACCGGGACATAGTGGAGGTGGTGAGGACAGAGTACGTTTACACGCGCCCACCCCCGTGGTCGGACACGCTGCCCACCATCCACGTGGTCACCCCCACCTACAGCCGGCCTGTGCAGAAGGCAGAGCTGACCAGGCTGGCCAACACGCTGCTGCACGTGCCCAACCTGCACTGGATCCTGGTGGAGGACTCGCAGCGCCGCACGCCGCTCATCACCCGCCTGCTGCGGGACACGGGGCTCAACTACACCCACCTGAACGTGGAGACCCCCCGCAACTACAAACTGCGAGGGGACATGAGGGACCCCCGCATCCCCCGCGGCACCATGCAGAGGAACCTGGCCCTCAGGTGGCTGAGAGAGACCTTTCACAAAAACAACAGCCAACCCGGGATTGTTTACTTTGCTGATGATGATAACACCTACAGCCTGGAGCTCTTCGAGGAGGTAAGGGCCTGCTGGGGGGTGGATGGGGCTGGTGAGCCTGGGGAGTGTAGGGTGGTTGTGGGTGTTGTGGTGATGGTTGTGGTGAGCCTGGATGAGTGTAGGAGTGTAGTGGTTGTTCTATCTATCTATCTAGGATGGGGCTGGTGCAGAGCAGGCCTGAGAGAAGAGAGGGGTAGAGAGGATGAGAGGGTAAGAGAGTAAAAGGGGTAAGAGAGAGAGGTTCCCATTACAATACAATAAATCTTCTTCTGTGTTGAATATTCTAATTCTCATTAACCAATCTAGTACAAGATACAAATCCTATAGCATTTACATACAGCCTGTAAGAATCATTACATTACCATCCTGTGTTACATTTTAAACCCTAAAAACTCCTCTTTGGGCCTCCTCTGCCAAGCCAGTAGGGTTGGCTCTGATCCTTGGAGGTGTCTGCAAGCAGAGGGTGTTGTTCCATCAAGAGGGGATCACCTTCAGTCAGCCACACCATTGTTTTCCAGTTGTTTAGTAACTAAAATATCTCAAAGCTTGCTTTCATTTCAATCTTGCTTATAGTTTCCATATTCTCAAAATCCTTTGCCAGGCAATCCTATTGACAAGGCTTTCCTGCTTCATCTTCCCCAAAAGGGAGGGGGTGAGGGATGCTGTGGGTGAGCTGAGGAGATGCTGGGCTCCACAGCCTTCCCAGGACATCTTGTTCAGAGATGTTCCCTGTGCTGGTCCCTGCCTTGGTGCACACACGAGGAGCAGGAGTTTGTTGGAGCTTTTGGTTCCCCTCCTGGAAAAGCAGAGTGCCTGGTGGAGGGATGTCTGTGCCAGGTGTGTGCAGCTTTTCCCCCTGGAGCAATTCCTATTCCAGCATGGCTCTCCCAGGCTGCTATCAGCAGGCAGAAGGGCTGAGATCTCCCCCTGGAAGTTTGCAGCTCCTTGGCTGAATTTTAGCATGTCCTGACCATCTGGTTGGGCTTGAGCAGGGGAAGATTTTCTGGCCTTTCCCACCTTTGCTCTTTGTTCCAGCCCAGCTGGGGCTCTAAATGAGCTCCTGCCTGCAGGTTTGAATGTTCTTACAGTGCCAGGTGCCTCACCTGGCTTCCAGCTCAGAAATTACTCGTTCTCTTGCTGTCTTGAGGCCAAACTCTTTCACCAAGGGATGAGAAAGGAGGATTGCTTTCTTCCCCTCCAGCTGCCCGTTTTCATAGCAGGGACCTCCTATTTATTTCCTCATGCATGCCTCTTCCCCTTCCCCAATGGCTCTCACTTTAGCTTGCACATCCACTGGAATGCACAGGCTTTGAAGTGAGAGTGAATTCAGGCTGAATTTCTTTCTTCCCCCATCCCCTTTGAGGCTGGCTCTGGTGGCATCTTGAGACAGACTCCTCACATGAATAAAGCAGAAAGGGTTCCTTCATTCACTCCTGTGCTGTGCTCCTAGAGGCTTCTCCTCTCAGATATGTCTCTGCAGTTAAGGTCACTGAGCCAAGGAAATGTGCTGTGAAATGCAGGAGACACACATTATTGCTCCCTGTGGACAGGGGCTGCCGTTAGCAGTTGTATAATGCAGAAGGGCAAGTGCCAGAGCTCTTCTGCTCTTGTTTGCAGTAATTAGCAGTGATGAGATTAGCTCTGGGAGAGCCCTGATCTAAGAGAGCGAGCTGAGAGCAGAGATGGAGGCTGAGCCTGCCAGGGAGCAGGGCAGGGTGCTGAGGGTGAGTGGCATCCAGAGCATCTGCCTGGGCCAAAGGGGCCCCTGGTGGCTCTGCTCCATTTCTGGTGACCACAGGGAGCAGAGGCACTGTGTTCCACAGGGCAGGGCTGTCCTGCCTGCTGGGAATGTCCAGAGAGGCTGTGCTTCCCAGCTGTCCCCCAGGTTGGCAGCTGCAAAGCCCCACTCTGGAGACATAGCCTGAAATTGCAGTTTAAATACTTTAGTAGAGACCACCTTTCTTCCTAGATATGCCAGTCCTGCATTTCCAGGTGGCTTTGGACAAGGTGCTTCCCTCCTGTGTCTTGGTTTGCCCATCTGGAGACCAAGAGCTGGACAAAAACCCCACTCATAAATCCCAGAGATTTCACAAAAACTTCTTCCTGCCTTGCTCAGGCAGGATGATGCTGTTAGGATTATGAGGAAGAAATTGACCAGATGACCAGACAGAATCCTGTATTTGAATGGAATTTGTGCATCATGTATGAGGTGTATGAATATGCAATGCAGGCTATTGTTTTTAAGGGTTTATCCTTTATTAACGGGTGTCCTTTTTTATGGGCTTATGCTGCCCAGAAAAAGGTACCTGGACGTCCCTAACTCTTTGTTTCTGTTGTCTCATATTGTCCTAATCCAAATTGTCCAACTTATTATTACTCCAATTGTACTAATACTTTTATAACCATTTTATTACTATTAAACTTTGAAAATTTAATAAAAACAAGTGATTGGTGTTTTTCAGAAGCATAACTTTCTAACATAATGCATATAATATTCATTTTAATATTTGCAAAAAACCAATCATAAAATACATATTTTTCACACACTGTGTGCGCTCACCACAGATGTGCAGCACCAAGGCGGTGTCGGTGTGGCCTGTGGCCTTTGTGGGCGGCCTGGGCTTAAAGACTTTAAGAATTTTTCATACAGGCACAACTTATTTCATATATATTTTACATAAGCACAAAATTTTCCATAATATATATTACAATTTGAATATTTGTGAAAAGCCAACCATAAAGTAGCCATTTTTCACACCCTGTGTGTGCTCCTGGCAGATGCGCAGCACCCGGAAGGTGTCGGTGTGGCCTGTGGCCTTCATGGGCGGCCTGCGCTTAAAGTTTGATGACTGTAAGAATTTTCATACAGGCACAACTTATTTCACATATGTTTTACTTGAATATCTGCGAAAAACCAACCATAAAATCCCCATTTTTCACATGCTGTGTGTGCTCCTGGCAGATGCGCAGCACCCGGAAGGTGTCAGTGTGGCCCGTGGCCTTTGTGGGCGGCCTGCGCTACGAGTCGCCCAAGGTGAACGCGGCAGGGAAGGTGTACGGCTGGAAAACCGTATTTGACCCACACAGGCCCTTCGCCATCGACATGGCTGGCTTTGCTGTCAACCTCAGGCTCATCCTGCAGCGCTCCCAGGCCTACTTCAAACTGCGCGGGGTCAAGGGCGGCTACCAGGAGAGCAGCCTGCTCCGCGAGCTGGTCACCCTCAGCGACCTCGAGCCCAAGGCTGCCAACTGCACTAAGGTATGCTCTCATCCTCCTGCGGGGTGGTGGGGAGCCAGAGGGGGAAGAAAATGCAGTTTTCTCCATCATTCCATACAGAATCACAGGATTGATATTTACCAATATAGCTGTTCTGTAACTGCTGTGGGAGAGGCTTTGGACAGGGCAGTGCCTGCTCAGCAGCACTGGCTTTGTAGGCAGGGTGGGTTTGCTGTTATCCTCAGGATGCTCATTTGATGTTATTTGGGGTTATTTTGGGGTGTGTGGTGTAGAGCCTCAGATAATTCTCAGAGGTTCTGTTAAAATGGGCAGAGGTTTCTCACTTTTAGTGGCTGGGTGTGTGGTGTTTCACCCCACAGACACTTTGGGCTGGCTGGGTGCTGCAGCTGAGCACATGTGGACAAGTCCAGGCCTGCAGGAGCTCTGGTGGTGCTGGGATGGATCTTACATTAACCCTTAAAAATATTATTTTCAAGGTGGGCTTTCCCGTGGCCTGGCTGATCCCCTGGAGCAGGGAGTTCCATGGGTGAAATATCAGTTATTTAATGTGAATTCCTGAGTGGGGTTTGAGTGGTGTGACACGCTGGGGTTTGCTCTGTGGCCCCTGTGAGCTGTAGCCCAGGAGCAGGGAAGGGCTGCTCACACAGGCTCTGCCTTGCTGCCAAGTTGTCTTTTCCCTCCTGACACCCGTGCAATATCTGTGCTGTAGGTGCCCACAAAAACCTGGATTTTTCTGTGTCAGAGATAGCACAGAAATGTTGTAGTGCCTGGGATATTGCTGTGAGCTCCAGGAGGCTTCCAGGAAGCTCCATTTGGGGGGATTTCACTGCATTTAGCTGACTGATCAATGCTGCCTGTACACATTGCTGGGTCAGGGAGCAGGACCCCGTGTGTTAAATAACACAGAAACCACGGATGGTTCTTCTCCTGAAAACTTCCCAGTCTGAGAGGAGAGATGAATCTGTCTGGGCTGACAGGGAGCGTGGGAGACACCACGAGACGAAGCTGCTTAGAGTGACAGGCATCAATCACAGCCCATCAGCCACAGAGGTGCTGCCAAGGGCTTTGAAGCTTTGTGAGTGGGTTCCCTAAATACTGGAGGTGTGTGTGACCGTGTTCGCAGGGGTCTCAGGTTGAGGGAAGAGACGAGGATTTGATTCCATGTTTCAGAAGGTTGATTTATTATTTTATGATATATATTACGTTAAAACTATACTAAAAGAATAGAAGAAAGGATTTCATCAGAAGGCTAGCTAAGAATAGAATAGGAAAGCATGATAACAAAGGTTTGTGGCTCGAACTCTCGGTCCGAGCCAGCTGGGCTGTGATTGGCTATTAATTAGAAACAACCAATATAGGCCAATCACAGATCCACCTGTTGCATTCCACAGCAGCAGATAACCATTGTTTACATTTTGTTCCTGAGGCCTCTCAGCTTCTCAGGAGGAAAAATCCTAAAGAACGGATTTTTCATAAAAGATGTCTGCGACGGGTGTGGTGGGTGTCCCTCTGAAATCAGAGACCCCTGTGCAGCACTCTCACATCTTTGTCTGTTATAAACATCAGCCAGTCTGATTTAGAGAGTCTTTATTGCTTAATTACCCCAACAGAATTGTTCTTTTATTGCAAATAAGTTGTTATTGCCAACAGCCCCAGTGTTGGATCCAGGTCTCCATCCTTTTTGGGATTGGAAGGAAAATGTGCTTAATAGTCTTTGCCTGATTTTCATGTGCACTGCTCCAAAGCCATGGAAAAAAACAGGAATCTGAATGTTCAGCAGGGCTCCCACAAGGAATCCGGGAATTAGGAGGAGGAGCCAAGGGGAAGGAGCAAGTCTGGGCTTTATCTGATACCTGCTGTGCCTCTCTGAATCCACATTTCTATGATTATGGCTGCCCTGCACCACGACAAATAACCCAACCAGCCTCCCAAATGGGGAAAGATTTTGGATTAAAATTTCATCCCTGCTTCTGGGCTCTGTGTGGAAATAAATGTGTTTTTAACAGGCAGGAGGGATGGACAGGCTGCTTTTACTCTGTGTACAGAAGATCAGGGGTGTTACCTGATCTTCTGTACACAGGGTGTTTATCAGGGTGTTTACCTGGCCAGTCATCCAGGCTTTGGTCCATTGTCCCTGCTGTAAATAAATACCCGCTGGAAGGAAGCTGTGCTGAAAGGCTGGGGTGGGAAATGACAGCCCTGGAGGAAGGAGAGGAAGGAAAATGTTGTTTCCAGGAGGAGGAAACAAAGGGTCCTGGAGCCAGGCAGGGCTGACCCAGGTCAGGGATGGGGAGGAAGCAGCAGGGATTGCTGCCCAGCACTGGAAGTTTGAGTTTCCTTTCTTGGCTGGGCTGGGAAGAGCTCACAAGGCTCCTTGTTGTGAGCTGAATGCTGTCTGCTCCTGGCAGGCTCCGAGTGCAGCTTTGCAGCTTGGGCTCTGCCTTTCTGCTTCAGCCTCCATTTCCCTGGAAATCTCCATTTCTGCTTTTACTCACCTGTGACGGTGTTCACGGGGTCTTTGGGTGAGGGAAGAGACAAGGATCTGACTTTCAGAAGGCTTGATTTATTATTTTATGATATATATTATATTAAAACTATACTAAAAGAATAGAAGAAAGGATTTCATCAGAAGGCTAGCTAAGAATAGAAAAAGAAAGAATGATAAATGTTTGTGTCTGGGCCAGAGAGTCTGAGCCAGCTGGACTGTGATTGGCCATTAATTAGAAGCAACCAACATGGCCAATCACAGATGCACCTGTTGCATTCCACAGCAGCAGATAACCATTGTTTACATTTTGTTCCTGAGGCCTCTCAGCTTCTCAGCAGAAAAAATCCTAAGGAAAGGATTTTTCATAAAAGATGTCTGTGACACTCACCCATTTTAGCAGGAGAAGAGTCAGGGCCAGCAGCAGAGAAGGACCAAAGCCAGCTGTGGTCTGAGGTCACAGCTCAGGCTTCTCTCTCCCCCCTGTGCTCCCAGCACTTGTCATGCTTTGCTCCTGTTAAACACAACCACACACCTGCTTTGCAGGGAGATTTACATTAAAAATTATGATGTGCTTAGACAGAGTCATTAAGGAGGGATTGGAGGAATGTGTAAGATAAGCACAGACATCTGTTCTCCAAAAATGCTGCCTTCCCTGTGTGCTCTGCTGGTGCTGGAAATGTTGATCAGAATTCAGCCCACAAACACACACTCCTGCAGAAAGCTGAAGTGTAGGCCAAAGATCACATATCGTGCTTATTTTCTTGGATTTGGGAACTGCCCAAAATGAAGGAGAAAGTAAAGGAAGTTGGTATTAGTTGCTGAGCAGAAAGTTATCCCTCCTTATGAGGAGGGAAGGATTGGTTTATCCTGGAGCTGTAAGGAAACAAGGCTTTGCAAGGGGTCTCTGTATTTGGAGTTCTGCTCTTTGTGCATCTCCCCACACCCCCAAATCAAACCATCCTCTC
>NW_005054489.1:1200789-1218654 GCF_000277835.1 Geospiza fortis | reverse complement strand
GCATGCCTGCCAGGCTGATGGAAGGGGGGACATTCTGCTCCCCATTTTCTGTGGACACCCAGGGAACAATCTGCACTGAGCTCAGGCAGGGAGTACTAAAGCACAGACAGAGGCCCATGGGCATCATAATGCCACAGCTGGGGGACATTTTATTGTCAGGCTGCAGAACAGGGAGCAGAGCTGCCCTTTCAGCCTGGTGTCTCTTTTCTTCCCATTCTGTAGTTTCCATTTCAAACAACAAAAATTCCTGAATCCCTCCTGGGAGGGTCAGCTGGAAACCCTGTGATCCCTCCCACTGCAGGTTGGACACTTCTGTTTGTTTTTTTCATCTCCTGTTGGGAGCCAATGAATTGTTCTGCTGTGGAGATGGAGCTTTGTGACCTCCTAGAGCTGTTTTGAGACCTGTGACTCCAAATGTCAGGCCAGGAATGAGTGGAAGGGTTTTGCAGTTGTGTTTTTAAAGGGGAGTCCCTTGAGTGACCTCAAGGGTGATGTATGAAGTGATGTATGAAACCACTGCTCAGAAAAAGTCAGATATTTGGTCCCTCTCACTGTTTGGTCCCTTGTGAGAGAGCCAAAGCTTCTCTGAGGCATAAAACATGCTGCTTGTTGAAAAAAAAAAAAAAAACAAGCGCTGGCTGAAAGGAAAAGCAAATGTTTCTGTAGTAAATGGTGATCTACCTCCCACGTTAAGGAGCACAGCATGGAAAATGGTAAAAGCTGCTGTATCAAGCTGCAAACTCTGCAAATGGGTCAGTTTTAGCCCATTTAATCTGCCCTTTTTGGCATTTGGCTTTAAGAGAGCAGAAGTGGGCTCCAATTGAAGCAGAGCGCTGGTGCTGTGCAGTTGTGTTGCTGTGCTGCTGGAGTGTGAGCGAGCCCTGGGCCATAGCAGGGCTCAGTGAGGAGGGTCAGCAGTGCAAAGGGCTCTCTCTGAAGGGGAGAATTGGCTGCAGGATTTCTCCAGCACCTTTTAATCCTTTTGCCATCACTGCAGAGCCCTGAGAGGCACTCGTGAGCCCTGCTGGGTTTTGTCTTTTCCCGGGCATGCAGCGCAGTAATTGCAGCAGTGGGGAGAGCAGGGCTGGAATCAGGGGTGACTTTGATGAGCAGGCTCTGAAGTGCTTGTGGGGGATGATGAAATGGATTTTTGGACCCCCTCCAGCCAGCAGTTGGTCTCTACTGCTTCAGTATTAGCAGAGATTTAAGCTCCACGCAGGAGGTGACTGCTCACATCAGAGAGGAATTTGGTCAAACAAGCTCCTTGGGAAGGGGGGGAAGGTGCTCTGCTTGAACCAGGAGGGTTTGAAAGGGGCTTTGTTCATCCTTCAGAAGCAGAACGTGGCGTGGTTTTTCAGGAAGGCAGGCACTGGGTGGAAGAGGTTTGCAGGATTGGGTGAGCAGGGGATTGTCATGGCAACCAGAGGGAAACCCCACGAGGTGGGAAACAGCCAGGCACAGGTGAGGGGAAGCAGGAAACCTGTTTGGAGAGCATAAAGCTGCTCCCAGCAATGCTGGCTCGAGGAGGAAAGCAATGGGGATAATTGAGTATTTTAAGCAGCTTCCAGAACTGTCTGAGCACAGCAAGTAGAAACAATTTCCTACAACAGCCCCTCTGAAATACTCAAGCGCTACAGATTCTGCCAGTTCTCCTCCACAGATGTTGATCTCTCTGCAACTCTGCTGCCAAGACAGAGGGAAGCTTTTAGGAAAAGCTGCAGTTGTGTTTTAAGCAAGTTTGGGAGGGGTTTTAATCCTGGTACAGAATAGGGGTGGCTGTATGGGGGCAGCATTCCAAAGGGACTGGGGGGATCCAAAGGCTTTTGGGGGATCCATAGGGGAATGCTGGGTTATGAGAGGGTGTGTGCAGCCCAGAGTTTGTGGGAAGAAGGGAGGATTCTGGAGCCAGCTCCTGCTCAGCAGCTCGGAGGCTGCAGCAGCAGTGAGTCCTGCCCTGCTCAGTGACACTCAGTGGCTTTTTAGGCTCTGGAAAGGATTTAAAAGTGAAAAGAGAAGTGGTGGCTTTGTCTTTTCCCGGGCATGCAGTGCAGTAATTGCAGCAGTGGGGAGAGCAGGGCTGGAATCAAGGGTGGCTTTGATGAGCAGGCTCTGAAGTGCTTGTGGGGGATGATGAAATGGAGGTTGGAAATGAGGTTAGGGGGCAGACTGATGCCTGCTCCCCAGTCATGGATTTTCAGGGATGCGCTGAAGAATTCAGATTGTATTTCCCCCAGCCAAAGGCAGGGGTGGTGATGGAAGAGCTGGTGATGCCTCTTCCCTCCCAACATCCCCTAAATGTCAGGAATTTGCGTTTCCCCTCTGAGTGACTCCAAGGCCGAGGGTGTAGGTGATAACCAAGGAGCAGCTGAGGAGCTGTGGGAGGCAGGAATGTGATTCCAGGCTGGGAGGGAGCTGCCTTACCCCATTGGAAGGCTGATGAGCCTTTGGAGGGAGCTGCTGGATAACTACATGGAAGGAGCAGGTTAATGTCCCACGACAGCACACTGTAAATGGTGATTTCTGTGCACTGTGCATTCTGCAGAGCAGCAGCTCTGCCTAAATGAAGCTTTATGCAAAGCCCCTCTCAGCAGTGGATGCACCATTAGGCTTCAGGGTGGCTGCTTAAATTGCACTATTGATTTAATGTGCAGGAATATTTCCTAGCGCACTGGAGAGCTGCAGCTAATGACTTCTGCTGGCTTCCTCAGATTTTAGTGTGGCACACAAGGACAGAGAAGCCTGTGCTGGTGAACGAGGGCAAGAAAGGATTCACAGATCCCAATGTGGAAATCTGACTGTGCATGGCTGAGCAGAGACCAACTCCAGGTAAGAGCTGTTTCTAACAGCACTGAGAAGCTACACAAGGGCAGGAGAAAGAGAAAAGCTCTTTTAAATGTGTTTAATTTCCATTTTTCACAACCCTGACCTTCCCTTACTGCTAAACCTCTCAAGACCATTCATTAATCTCTCTTTTTTAAAGTTAATCCATTTTTAAGACAAAATACCTGCTGAGAGATTGAGGGGAAGAAAAATGCAGGGAGTAGGAGTTTAGGCAGAAGTTGCGGCATTAAGAAAAATCCTTGTGTAAACAAGGTTGCCTTATTAACTTTCATATAGCTAAAGCACGGGGTGAAGGGTGTGGATTCATCCACCTGCAAACACCTGAGGGAAGCTAAAGCAGTAGCAGCAAAAAGCTTTTTGGTCAGGCAGAAGCTTTCACTGAAGGAAATATTTAATTCAGGCCCACACTGAAACCACAGAGAGGCAGTGATGAGTATGGAAGGTGTGGATTGAGCCCTGCCTGATGTGTTTGTTCACCTGAGGAGAGCATGGGGTTCCTTTTCCAGTGGAAAGGAGGAAAGAGCACACACATTGATGTTTGTTCATGCCCTGGGTGTTCCTGCAGCTGGTTTGCAGGAGGATGAGCAGCTCACTTGTATCTGCAGCCTGTGGAGTTGCCCTTCATTCTTATGGGCAACAAAATAAATGCACAACTCCCTTCCACTGGAGTGTAGAACCAGGCCTGGAGGGAGAGGAGGTTGCTGCTCTTGAGTCCTGAGAAACAGGAGCAGGAAGGGGGTAGATTTGCTCAGCGGTGGTGAATTTTTACCTGCAGTGAGCTCCCTTATGTCCCATTCCCTGGGGGAAGCAGGATGGAGCCCTGGCTGCTGCTCTGTGCCCTTGGCAGGGCAGGAGGAGAGCCTGCACCAGCTCCTCTGGGCCAGGGAGAGGCTGTGCACAGGGGCTGCAGCTCTCCAGTGCTGCTCCCCCTGCCCAGGCAGCACAAACTTGGGATCTGCAGTGGCACAGGGCTTTGGGATGGTCCTGCAGTGGCACAGGGCTTTGGGATGGACCGGCAGTGAGGCACAGGGCTTTGGGATAGCCCTGCAGTGAGGCACAGGGCTTTGGGATGGCCCTGCAGTGGCACAGGGCTTTGGGATGGCCCTGCAGTGAGGCACAGGGCTTTGGGATGGCCCTGCAGTGGCACAGGGCTGATACCCACGCTGTTTGTGTCTCTTGCAGAAGATTTCTTCATGCACAGCCTGCCAGGTTCCTCTCCACAGCACCCACCCAGCCAGCCAGGCAGGAGCCAGGAGCTCTGCTGACTCCCACGAGTTTTAGCCTTCAACAAAACCAAGCACCACTGCATACATGAAGTCCCCGGATCCCCTGCCCCTCCTCCTGGGCTCCGGAGGTGGAAAACAAAGCACAGCAAGGCAGGACTGGCAGCTCCCGGCCCCAGGCTCCGGCTGGAATGTGAGGAGGGATGTGCCAGCACCTGGCTGAGGGTGAGAGCCACAGCAGTGGCCCCTGGGGACTGGTTTTGCTGAGCAACACGAACTTTGTGGCCGTGTGTGAGACAGCCTGAGCAGCTCTCTGGCCGTGGAGGGAACAGCTGCCTTCCTAGATGGCACCTTAGCCCTTAATTTTCAACCTCCTTTAATCAGTGTTTGTTACGCTGCACAAGAGGGGAAGGGTTTGGGGAGGGGGAAAACAAGGCAGGTTAGAACAAACCCTTGAAGCATCACTGTTCTCTGCTTCCCTCTCCTTTTCCTTCCTCAAACAGTTTGGAGGGCACCCTGATGTTCCTCTGTGGTCATGGAATCCTGGAAGGGTTGGGGTGAAAGGGACTTTAAAGGCCCTCTGGTCCAAGCCCCTGCCCGGGGCAGGGACACCTTCAGCTGGACCAGGCTGCTCCTGGCCTGGAATATTCCCAGGGATGGGGCATCCCCACCTCTCTGGGCAGCCTGTGCCAGTGTGACACCTCCCTGACTGTAAAAAATGTCCTTATATCTAATCTATCCTCTTTGAGTTTAAAACCATCAACCCCTGTCCTAGCCCTGCTAAAATGTTTGTCCCCATCTTTCTTAGAAGACCCCAGAGTGGGACAGGATCAGGGGGCTGCTGATCACCACCAGTTCACCACTGAGCCTGATGGAGTCGTGTCTCCAGCATGTGGATCTCCAAAAATGCTAAAATAATGGGAAGTTGGGTTTAATGAGATTGTGGGGGCTATACACCATAATATTCATCCACATCTGGGTCCTGTTTGGCCCTAATTTGGTTCCCATTAGGTGTGGGATTCTCTCAAGGGTGCTCCTATATAAAGGCAAATTTCCACTCTTAAAAAATAAAACTGCTTCAAACTAGAGATTGAACACTAAGAGGTGAATTTAGTGCATTTCCCATTTGACTGGAGTGTATCTTCCAGCTCCTTCTTCTGCTACTGCAGAGCTGGTGTGAAGTCACCCTGGAGCAGTTCCCAGTCCCCTTTGATGGAGAGCAGCACCCTTGGGAAGGGGATCCTGGGCTCAGGGCTCTGCTCATTCACCATCTGGTGGTGATGCCACCATGGGTGACTCTGTTTGAGACTGCCAAACTTGCTGAGATAAAAACTGAGACACAACAGGCCCCTTCTCCCCAGCCAAAACCCATAAATTCCCTCCTCCTCCTCCATAACTGTTGTCAAACCTTTGTCACCCCCCCGCCGCTGTCCCAATTCCTTCAAAAATTTTGAAGCACAATTTTACCTTTGAACTGAGGGAAAAATGTAATCCTGCAATAGACTTGGTTATTTTTAGCCCTAACACATAGAACTATTAAAATGCTCTGGGTTTGATTGTTGGCTTCACAGTGCAGAAGTCTCCCCTTGGACTAATGACATTGTGTATTTCCTGATATTTCAAAGGAAAAATATTTTTTGTAAGTTATTTTCTCTCACTGTATATCAGAACCATTGGGGAAAAGTCTCATTCTTTAGTTCCCAGCCACAGAAGCCTTTACAAAAATGTTCCTTTTAGATGCAATGGCTGAAGCACCACTTGGAAAGAAAGTGTTGGATGCTGCTGGCTGCTCTATGGGAACAGGTATTGTTACCTTGGATTAAAACTCTGCACTCAAGTAGATTTATTCTCTTACTGTACTGGCCTTCCAAGCTCCCTTCAGTCTGCAAACCCTACAGTGGAAAGAGACATTTTTCAAGGACTACCAAGTTTTCATAGCATTGAAATAGTTTCCAGCTGATGTCCTCTCCAAGCTGCATGTTTTGGTTCACTGATCTGAATTCCAGTCCCTGCTGGGTTCCAACCTTTCCTCCTTGGAAGGAAATAACAACTTTCAGAAAAATGCAAAGGATGGAGTGCTGAACACAGCCCTGCACATTTGCTCTGCCCACAGGAGCCTGGGTCTCAGCTATCCCAGAGTTGCTGTGGCCCTGGGGAGCAGAGACAGACCTGGCCAGGATGGAGTGTGTTCCAGCTGCACTGTCTGTTCTCAGTTTTAAACAAACTGTATTTAAATTTGTTAAATAAAATGATGGTTTCTAAGAGCCAGAATAGCCTGCACCTCCCTTACAGACACAGTCTGGTGTTTCTCCTGGTACTGGCACAGAAAGCAGAGACTCCTTGGAGGTTTTGAAGGATTCACAGCTCAGGTTTGATCTCCCCCTCTCCCTAAGGAGGCTGCAGCTCCTCTGTGCCTGGAGCTGCTGAATTAAAACAATGTCATGTTTACCTAAATCCCACATTTCTGTTTAGAGGGACAAAAAGAAAGAAAAACCAAGACCCAAGATCCCACAGCAGCTTTAAGGAGGAAGCAGGGATGAGTTTTCCCACTTGCAGTCCCTTTGCTTCTACCCCAGCCAAAATCTGATCCCTGCTCATTTTCCAAGGGGGAATTCCATCTTTAGGTGCTTCACAGTGTGAGCACTGCTGGAGAGGGGACTGCAGGACCCCTCACTTGTTCTTTTCTCCTCCTTGGAAATTCTCATTCCTGCCTGGCCTGAAACATAATGATACATTTGATAGAAGACAAAACACATCTCGCTTTTTAAAATTTTCTTTTTTTCCTTTTGAGAGAGAGACAACCTCCATAATAAAACTCAGTGGAAAAAAAGCTGAAATTAAAAGTCATTTGACAACCACCTTGCCTTGCAACAAGGGAACACGTAATGGCCTTTTTTGCAGAGAGACTTGCTAAAATTTGCCTCAAAATGGTTTCCCACACCTGATTACTCACTTGTTCACCAACTGTTTTCTCCCTACCTAATTATAAAAACGAGGAGGCCAAGGATAGCACATTTTGAAAGTCCCTGGAAAGCTGAGTTCAGCTTCCAGTTCAGATGGCTTCAGTTCTTTCTGTCTCTCTCTCTCTCACCTGCCTCCAGCACCTTTTTACTCCCCCACATCCACCAGATGGTCCAGAACATGCTCAGCCATCCGGGCTGGGGGCCTCAGCAGGGCAGGGGATGAGCTCCATCCACCCATCCATCCATCCATGGAGCAAGGGCGCTACTTCCTCGCTGTCCTCTCCTCTGACCTCACTGCCAGAGGGCAAATCCTTCCCCTGGCTCTGGTGGAGATGAGCATGCCCAAGTGCTGAGCCATCAGGTCCCCAGCCATGCAAGCAGGAGTGCTCAGGGTGAGCCAAACGTGGGAAAGGAGCTCTCAGCCCACCCTCAGTCCACGTACTGGGTCCGTCCCAGGTAAGGGATGTCCACGGACTGGATGATCCGGCCCGCCGTGCGCTCCTCAAAGATCACAATCTGCACAGGAGAGAGAGAAAACCCCTTCTTGCAAAGCCTGGGGGGCTGCAAAGATGCTTAGGAGAAGCATATTCAAAACTCCATTTGAAGCACCATTTAAAGAGCTCAGTCAGTGTGGTCTAACAGGGACTGAGGCTCTGCCTTGGGGATGAAGCAGCATCACATCAGGTTTGGGTTGATTTCCAACCTGAGGCTGAGCTGTGAAGTTCAGCTGCCATCCCTGTCAGCCTTTAACGGCTGTCAGAGTCAGGGCCAGCTTTGGAGCAGCACCTTCCCTCGTTTTCAAAGATCTCAGGAGACAGCACTGTCCTTCCCCTCTATTGCACTTTCAGCACTGTCCTTCCCCTCTACTGCACTGGCTTTCAGCTAAAGGATAATTGCTGTCCTGTGTGTGTCTGGCTCTTTGGGACAAGGATCTTTAACAACCCCAACAGGCACAGAGCAATCCCAGCAGTCTCTCACCTCATTGCCCCCTCTCCTTAGCCAGGGCCCAGGAAGGTAGAGAGTTTCCTGAGGTCCAATCTTCCAGTATCTTCCCAGGTTCTGACCATTGACAAACACCACTCCTTTCTCCCAGCCCTGGAATCAAGGCAGAACATGGAATTACTGATGCAGATCTGCTGCCTCGTTAGCATCCCCACAGGAAACCAAATCTGCTTTCACACTTGCATTCTTTCCAGCCACTTTCTGCAGGTTTTCTGCTTGCTTTCCCTGTGCAAATCCCTGCAGCCAGGAACATTTAAACAAGCCCTGTTGAACAGGACTTATCCTTAATGTGCTCATTAAAAGGATAAAGCTTTCAAAAATGTGCAATTTGTGACTCGTGCCTGTATAGGATAGTTTCTTCCCTTTGAACAAACAGGCCTTTATTCCTTCCCAATCATATGGAATATCTGCCCTCACCTCTTTCCCAGGTGACAGAAAAACTGAATTGCTGCTGGCTGGCCTGATTTACAGCAAATAGAATTTTCCCAATTCATGGGAAAGTGAGCAGGACAGTAAGGCTGGGCACAAGGTTGGCTCCAAGGGAGGGAAATCAGAGGAGTAAGTTTAATAATATTTAAGATCTCATGTGAAGTTCTATGCAGTCTCCCACAGAAGCATGACAGGAATGCTAACTCCCATGCCATGGCCACAAAGAAGTGACTCTTTCCGTGTCACACTGAGGAGACAGGAATAAAACAAGGCCCTCCTTTATTTTCTGTGCCCATTACTCCTCTGCAACTAGAAAACAGCATTTGCATGCCAGTAAAATAAGACTGAAGTGGCCACTGGCAGCTTCGCAGGGTCAGTTTTCTCACAGGACCTCTCCAGACTGAACAGAATTACCTGGAGGAGGCCCTCGGAATAATTCCCTAAGAGAGAGGGGGAGCCTACAGACACACAGATCAGTCAGAGTTGTTGCACTAGTCTCTCTAACCAGTTTTTTTTTAAACTTGCCCAAGAAGAACCAGGACTTGCCTGCAGCTTCAGGAAGGTGTCCTGTGGCTGCTGCTCTATCCACAGCCTCCCGCGGAAGAACGCCGGCCCCACGAAATAATCCGGGACACTGCTCCAGCCAGACACGTGCTGCAGGCTGCAAGAGAGGGACAACTCACAGCCCACGGGGGCCACCTGCCTGTCCCCACCACCCACAGCCCTGGCAGGCCAAGCTGGGCTGCAGAGGAGATACCTGGGGCTGTCACCACCTCTGATGTCACCATTTCAATGCTTTTTACAAGAGCGCGTGGTGATGGGACAAAGGGGAAAGGATTCAGGCTGGCAGAGAGCAGGTTGGGATTGGATAGGGACAACTCACAGCCCACGGGGGCCACCTGCCTGTCCCCACCACCCACAGCCCTGGCAGGCCAAGCTGGGCTGCAGAGGAGATACCTGGGGCTGTCACCACCTCTGATGTCACCATTTCAATGCTTTTTACAAGAGCGCGTGGTGATGGGACAAAGGGGAAAGGATTCAGGCTGGCAGAGAGCAGGTTGGGATTGGATACTGGGAGAAAATTCTTCCCTGTGAGGGTGTGAGGCCCTGGCAAAGGTTGCCCATAGTATCTGTGGCTGCCCCATCCCTGGAAGTGCCCAAGGCCAGGTTGGAGCACCCTGGGATGGTGGAAGGGGTCTCTGCCCATGGCAGGGGTGGGGTGAGAGGATCTCAAAGGTCCCTTCCACCCAAACCATTCTGGGATAAAAGCTCTGCTTCATGTTGGCTGCTGAGGATCCTCCAGATCTGCTAGGGTGCTTGAAATGTCTGTGGCTTGCTAAAGGAGACTGCAGAACCGACAGGATTCGAAGCAGACACTCCTGCCACGGCTCCTGGCGAGGAACACAAACACATCCGTGCAGTGTGCAGCAATCAGGGGAAATCTGACAGGATTTCTTACCTGTGGCAACAGTTTGGGAGCAGGGCACAAGCAGAAGAGGGAATAAGGAGAGAAGAATCCCACAGAAGCCTTGAGCTCCTGTAAGAACATGTTCCCTGCAGCCCTTACAAACTGCATCTCTTGGACTGGGGGAAGTTATTGATCCAGTGCAGCCTGGCTGCTACTGAATTATTCAACTAAAAGCCTGTGACAGCTCCTTTCACAACACTCCTCTCCCTCCTCCCCCGAGGGGACTGTGAGCTGATTGTGTTTCAGTGCTGCTGGTCAGCAGCCAGGAGCTGAGGCTGGTGGTGACTAATCTTGCTTTTGTTTGGCCGTGGCAGTTCACTTGCTTTAATGCTCCTCACTGGAAATATTCCTCTAACACCCTGCAGTCCAAAAAGGCTGTGAGTTACCCCATCAATAAGAATCCTTCAGGTAGCCCCTCAGCACCTGGTAAAACTGCCCTGAGGCATTTCAGAATGTGGACTTTTTCCTTTTAAAAGCCTTCTTGGTTTAAAGAGAGTGGCCTCTCTCTCTCCCTCCTACACAAAATGGGGCAGCTGTGATATCTTGGGGGATGTACATAAGTTGCTTGCTGGTATTAAAACATCACTGAAAAGAGTGTCTCTGGATTGTGGCCAGAGTCCATAGGGCATCTGCTGCCTGAAACATTTGCTGAGGTTTTCTCTATGTGCTGACAGAGGCTCTTCAACATCCCCCTGCTAAATTTCCACCCTTGAATTAAAGCAAAACAACATAAAAGAGAGGGAGCCATCTGGATTGTTAATGCACTATCAGTAGCTTTCTAGAATTAATCCATCCCTTGCCAGGCTGAATTACTAAATATATCAGCCAGATTGGTAATTTCCAGAAAGACCCAAAATTTCCAACATGTGGGTGTGAGGGGATCCTTCCCTTTGGATAAGCCTGGATTTACCTACCTGATCTCACCCTGCTGCAAGGAAACCTTTAAACCCTGCACAGTGGGATTAGATTTCTCCCTAAATGATGGTATGGATCAGCTGGCACCAGTTCCTGCACTATTTCAGGCAAAAGTACCAACAAAACTATCAGTGCAAAAATCCACCTCCCCACTGTTACCTCATTTAGCTGCTCCCCATTAGACACTGCACTGCTGGAAAGCAGGTGGTTTGAAATGAAGAAAAAAGGTTAAAATCCCACAAAAAAAAAGGATTTTGTAGAAAAAAAAAAGGTTAAAATCCCACAAACCTTTTCATGAAGGCAGGTTTCATCTCCAAACTGTAAATCTTGAAGTTCCTCAAGGGGGTTTTATTCAAGAAGATGTCACCAATTAAGCCTGTGAGAGCAATGGGGGTAATGAGGAGTTGAGGAACAGCTAAAGCTGATGGATTTTGCTATTTGAATCTGAGGAACAGCGGGAGATGGAAAGCAGCCACGTTCTGCAATGGAATTAGAGTCCATATGGTCCCATTGCTCATGCAGATTGAGTGGGGAGCATCTCTGAACTCTGCACTCTCCATTCCCTCCCTTCCTCAGCTCAGCAGGACCTCCAACTCTCCCAGCAGAACCCCCTGGGATGTGCTGGGGCTTGTGGGGCTGGAGCTGACCATGCACAGATTTTTTTAAAGCAGTCAATCACTTTTTAAAGCAGTCAATCACTTCTCTACCAGGCACAGCAAAACATAACTGAGCCAGCACCAACACCCAGGGCTGCTCCAAGGCTTTTCATCCCAGGATTTAAGGTACCTGAAGAAGTCATTCACCTTTAGCAGCCTTTTGTTCAGGCAAAGCCTGCTCCTAATCACAGCTCTGAGGCTGCCTGGGCAGCACTGAGGTTTATGCAACGTTTCTGCATAAAATATAATCGATACAGTCACGTGCCTAACTCCATTAATCTATTTTATAGAGCTTTTGCACATAGTTCCCCACTAAAATAGAATCAAGCCCTTCCAGCCCCACCACTGTGTGTGAGAGGCTTGAGCATTTCAGTCAATTCTGCTCCAGGGGATGCAGTTCCCTCCTCCTGACATTGTGTGAGCTTTTAAATGGTGTGATTCTCCAATATCAACCTCTCAAGGGAAAACACAGATGAAAAAAGGTATTTTCCTTCCCTCCCTGTGAAGTAATATGCTCAGAGAGCAAGAGAAAGGGAGCTGAGCATCACCTAGGAAACCCAGAGCAGAGCAAGAGTCACTGATAGCCCTGGGTTTAGCAGTACCCTTATAAAATAAACTTTGGTGCAGGGCACTGAGCAGCCACTGCTTTTCCTCTGATCACTGCAGACAGGGGGGAGGATGTTTTTTAACTCATTCCCACTCTGTTGTAGCCCAGCTCCCCCACATACATGGTGTTAACAAACACCTGCAGAACAGAGCACAGGAGAGCTGGGCAGGAAATTGTCTCTGCTTGAACCCAGAACTCAGGTGTCCATAACTGTGCCACTGTCAGCAGAGGTGGGAATAAAATAATCAAAATATTCTCAGGACACTCAACATTCTGATAATTCTGTTTAAATATAAGTTCTGTTTTAATTCTGTTTAAATATAAATATTTAGCAAAGTGGAACTGGAAATTAGCAACTGGAAGTTGCTCTGATGAGCAGAGCTCATCAATGATGTCATAACCACATCCCTCCAGCTGGATTTGGGCAGGAAATTGTCTCTGCTTGAACCTAGAACTCAAGTATCCATAACTGTGTCACTGTCAGCAGAGGTGGGAATAAAATAATCCAAATATTCTCATGACATTCAACATTTTGATGTTTAAAGATGTTGTAAGTTCTAGCAAAGTGAAGTGGAACTGGAAATTAGCAACTGCTCAACAATGATGTCACAATCACATCCCTCAGCTGGGTTTGGGCAGGAAATTGTCTCTGAACCCAGAACTCAGGTGTCCATAACTGTGCCACTGTCAGCAGAGATGGGAATAAAATAATCCAAATATTCTCAGGACACTCAACATTCTGATTTTTAAAAATGTTACAGGTTTTAGTAAAGTGCAACTAGAAATGAGCAATTGAAGTTGCTCTGATGAGCAGAGCTCATCACTGATGTCACAATCACATCCCTCAGCTGGATTTGGGCAGGAAATTGTCTCTGATCCAGACCCACCTTTCCTCTGCTCGTTCAGGGCCAGCCCATAATTGACACGGCCACGGTTCTCCACCAGCAGCCTCAGCTGCCTGAAGCCCTGCTGAAAACAAACAAGGACAAACATCAGCTGCACCAGCCCTGCCCTCAGCAGAGGTGCTGAAGGGGGAAATGGCACCACTCCCTTTGGCAGCTGCAATTTATAAATTTACTTTCAAGTTCTCTATCATTGCTGCTGCTTTTTAATGAAGCAATGGGATTATCTTGGGTTACGAATTTATTGTTTAGATAAACATCAGTCCCAGAGGCTGTGAGATTTTAAAGGAGTAAGTAGCTGGCTATAAAGCAGTCACAAGCTCTTTGTTACAAGACAATACATAACTTTCTAATCTAATGGACAGATGCTACAAGGTTTATTTTGCTTTACTAACATCATCTTTCCTTACTTCTACTGCACTCTGGATACTTTTACTAAATAGGCTGTTTTCTCACATCCACACATATGCTTCTATTATAACTCTTAGCTTATTCTATACAACCACATCCTACATTATAAACCCTTCAACATCTTATCAATAGTTTCCTATATTATAAACCTTCACTGTTTTGTCAATAGTTTCCTACATTATAAACTCTTCACCATTTTATCAATAGTTTCCTACACTATAAACCTTCACCATCTTACCCAATACAATTTCCAACATTATAAACCATTCACATCAATAGTTTCCTACAATTTAAACCCTTCACCATCTTATCAATACTTTCCTACATTATAATCTCTTCACCATTTTATCAATAGTTTCCTACACTATAAACCCTTCACCATCTTATCAGTTTCCTATATTATGAACCCTTCACCATCTTATCAATAGTTTCCTACATTTTAAACCCTTCACCATCTCATCAGTTTCCTACATTATAAACCCTTCACTATCTTACCCAATACAGTTTCCTACATTATAAAGCCTTCACCATCTTATCATCAATAGTTTCCTACATTTTAAACCCTTCACTCTCTTACCCAATTCAGTTTCTCACTTAAGGCATATTCTTACTTACAACTATAGAAACAAAAGTTTATGATTTTTCTACTTAATGTCTGTGTACTTTATTTTTACATCAACCCAAGGCTGCAGATCAAACCCTCCTGTATCTGTAGAAGTTTCTGTCTTTCCCTTTCCCACAGTTCTCTACTGCAAACAGGGAGGAACTCAGAGCCTTTGCACAGATTTCTGGTTTGGTTGTTGTTTTTTTTTTTTCATCTTGAATTTTTAATTCCCATTTTGATAGCACCCACAGAGGCAGAAATGGAGTTTGACACAGGACAGGCTCGTGCCATAAACTCTCCCACAAGCCCTAAGAACAACAATGCACCCACCCCCTCAGCTGCTGCACAGCCCCACAGCTCTGGTGAAATGTGCTCAATCAATAAAGTGTTCTTAGTGCCAGCTTCTGCCAGGGTAAAACTGCTCTCAGAGCTAAAGAGAGACATTCTTCCTCATTTAATTTCAGACCCAAGGGCCTCCAAAGCCCCTTAAAACCTGCCTTGTGCTAAGGAAGAAGCAGCCTGCAGAGATTTAATCGGCAATAACAGGGTACAGGTACTCAATGCTGTGGCTGTGTAGAAGGCTGGCAAATTTTCTGCAGCAAGGGCTGCAATAACTTGAATTTTCTCCATGGAAAAGCATTCAGATCCCAATTTTCAATCACAAATGGTAATCTAGCAGTGAAATCCCATTATTTGTGTCTGATTAGGGTACCAAGCTAGTCTGGGGTAGGAGGAGGTGCCTTTCTGAGCCTTCTCCCTTTTCAGTGATCTTGTTATCCACACCCTGAGCAATTCCCTGGAGTTACCTGTCCCTCAGGAATGGAGAGCTCCACTGAGTTGTAGTCCAGCTCCCCCACATACATGGTGTTAACAAACACCTGCAGAACAGAGCACAGGAGAGCAGAGCTCATCAGTGATGTCACAATCACATCCCTCAGCTGGGTTTGGGCAGGAAATTGTCTCTGCTTCAAATTAGAACTCAAATGTCCATAACTGTGTCACTGTCACTGTGCCATGTCAGATGGGAATAAAATAATCAAAATATTCTCAGAACATTCAACATTCTGATGTTTAAAAATGTTACAAGTTTTAGCAAAGTGGAACTGGAAATTTAATTAGAAGCTGTGAGGGTTTGGGGCTTAGCTGAGAAGTGGAAATTTGGTGTTTTCTCCCCATTTGCTGCCTCCACCCATGCTGAGCGAGCCCTGTGCCCCTACCTGTGCCTGGTCCTAACTGTGTCAATTTCAGCATAGGTGGGAATAAAATAATCAAAATATTCTCAGAACATTCAACATTCTGATGTTTAAATATAAGTTTTAGCAAAGTGGAACTGGAAATTAGCAACTGGAAGTTGCTCTGATGAGCAGAGCAACTGCTCACCAATGATGTCACAGCTGGATTTGGGCAGGAAATTGTCTCTGCTTCAAACCAGAACTCAAGTGTCCATAATTGTCAGCACAGGTGGGAATAAAATAATCAAAATATTCTCAGGACATTCAACATTGTGATGTTTAAAAATGTGACAGGTTTTAGCAAAGTGGAATTGGAAATTTAATTAGAAGCTGTGAGGCTTTGGGGCTTAGCTGAGCAGTGGAAATTTGGTGTTTTCCCCCATGAGTGAGCCCTGTGCCCTACCTGAGCCCGGTCCCGGACGTGGTCCCTGCTGTGCAGGTGTCCCCCCCCAAAAATGACAGTCTCATAGAGCACATATCCATAGGGCTGCCCAATGCTGTCGTTCAGATGCAGATTCTCCATGTTCACGGGGAACTCTGACTTGATGGGCTGCAGAGGAGAAGCAAATTAAACATCAGGAGTGGAAATTCTTGTAGGGGCAGCTCATTTAAAGCTTCACTCTGCCACAGGTGAGAGCCTCCCAACCCAAAATCCCTCCTGACCAAAGTACCAGAAAAAGGAGCCAAGGACTTGCAAAAGTGCAATTCCAAGAGAACAGAAGGAGCAGTGAAAAAAGGGAGAGAAAAGATTTGCTGCTTTTGCATATCCTTGGTAAAAAATCCCCTCAACCTCATCCTTTTGGGATAAGGCAGAGCTCAAATTGCTCTAAAAGTTGATGCTTTTTAGGTCTGGGATGCAGTAAAAGAGGTGTCAGTACCTGTAAAAGTGCTGGCAGCACATCCCACAGAGAGATGTACTGGTGCAAGAGGATGGCACCATAGGAGGCCTTGCTCTCAATCATGGGAGGCAGAGGAAGGGGCTGGCCTGGGGTGCAAAAAGAAAGATGGAACAAAGATTTCAGACAACACAAATTCAAGATCCCTCCCTTGAACTCAAGATACCTCCCTCCCAGAACTCCCTTGTCCTCGCATCCTTAATTCCCAACCAAGCAGAGCCCCAGAAGGGCCAGTTTCAATAATTCCCAATCCATCCCCAGTTTCAGCAATTCCCAACCAAGCAGAGCCCCAGAAAGGCCAGTTTAAATAATTCCCAATCCACCCCCAGTTTCAGTAACTCCCAACCAAGCAGAATGCCAGAAGGGCCAGTTTCATTAATTCCCAAGCAAGCAGAGCCCCAGAAAGGCCAGTTTCAATAATTCCCATCCAAGGAGAGCCCCAAAAGGATCCGTTTCAATAATCCCCAACCAAGCAGAGCCCCAGAAAGGTCAGCTTCAGTAATTCCCAATCCATGCCCAGTTTCAATAATTCCCACCCAAACAGAGCCCCAGAAGGGGCAGTTTCAGCAATTCCCTGACTGAACAGTGCTGTGGCTCCTGGGTTGCTGATTACCAATGACCATGCTGAAGAGTTGTCTCAGCTTGAAGAATTTGGATGTGTAGTCCCCAGCCTCTGTCAGCACAGCATCATAATCTGGAAAAGCAGAACAGCAGCACGTGTTTTGAAAACATAAAGCAGCTCTGGGATGGCTTCATGCAAGAAATAAAAGCCCCAGGCACAATTTTCATGGCATTGTCTGCAGAATGGAAATCTGTACACTTTAATCTGAGTGAACATCACTAAACAGCCACAAAATTCCTTAAATTAGAGAAGAGCCATTCACACTTTCAGAGATCTAATTTGCACATATTCAGAATTTCACACAGGATAAAGTCAACAATTAACTATTTTAACCACAGGGTGTTAGGATGAAAAGAGATTTATGGTAAAATTTGACTTTGTAAAATTTAAAAAATGGTGTTTTGGATCATCATCTCTCCCTAGAAAAAAGAGATATCAATTCATCATCTGTGACAGCTCTGTTTAAAATTCAGAATAAGGGAATCCCCCACTTCCTGGAAGGGTTGGGAATTAGAATCACTCATGTAAACTCCCTTTTAGACAGGAATTTACTTCTGGGCTGTGTCCTACCTCATCTCTCAGGACAAAGTGGTTGTGATGATCACTCCAGAGTGTGGCTGGTTACTGTCCCCAGCCCAGGGCAGGCAGAGCTGCACAGGCAAAACAAACTCACCATAACTGGTGACATCTGACTTGTACTCATCAGCTTCCAGAGCCCCGTTCATGAAACCAAAGTTGGTGCCTCCATGGAACATGTAGAGGTTGATGGATGCTCCTGTTTTGAGAATGCTTTCTACAGTATTCACCATCTCTGCAAAAAAAAAAAAAAAAAAAAAAAAAAATTTTTTGCAGTGCCAGGGAGGCCACAGACACAAATCTGGGCCAGGAACTGAAATCAGACAAGTTCTGGTCACTCCTGTCAGTCACAGTGATTTGTGTTGTGATTTGCATCTTGCCCTAAGTAAGCCACATCTACTGATGCATTTAAATACTAAATTTATTTAGTATTATTATTAAATACTAAATTATTTGAATGTATTAAATATTAAATAATACATTCAAATAATCCTCTTCTCCAGGTGAAAAAGGGGTAA
>NW_005054489.1:1180421-1200768 GCF_000277835.1 Geospiza fortis | reverse complement strand
GGAATTTTCCTTTTAAAAGAGTAGTTGCAAGGACTCCTCAGCCAGACTAATGACCCAATTACAAAGACAATTGCAGGAAGATGAAAGTTGTTAAACCAGTCCTCTACAGCTCTGCTTTCACTGCTCTTTACATGCCCTGAGGGTTTGTTTTTTTAGTAGTAGCCTTCCAAATGAGCTTTTAACCTGGAGAAGGTGCTGCACTCACAAGGGGCTGAAATTCACCACCAAATGTTCTACAAGAAGAGCGTTTGGTGCTCACCATCTGCATCAAAGACATAGTGAGGGCCTCCCCAGTTATCAAACCAGCCAGTCCAGTACTCCATCACCATCTTAGGCTGGTCTTTCTGTCAAGAGAAAAACAGAGTTCAAATGGATCCAGGACAGGCCTGCAGCCACCCCTTTGTTCTGGAGCAGCCTTGTTGAAACAGGAGGGGGAGGAGGAGAAGGAGGTGGAGAAAGAGGAGAAGGAGGAGAAGGAGGAGAAGGAGGAGAATTTATTTCCTGACTCCGATATTTATAGATTTTCAAAAGTGACAGTGAATTGGAGGATGACATTGTCACCTCTCCAATGACACTGGACAAACCGACAGTCTATCAAATTTCTCCTCCTCCAGAGAGGAGTGTAAAAACAATAATTATTTTAATGATTTACATAAAAGTGCATGAGAAACTGCATTATAAGAATGCAAACATCAGAAGGCTCAGAAGAACTCAGAAGAACAGGGTGACAGCGTGGTGCCATGGTTTTACAGGAGGGTTTTCTTCTCAACTGGCACAGCCAAAAAGGCTCCTAAGGAGCTCTGAACAAGGAGCTGTGGGCCAGCAATGCCCAGAACAGGCAAGCAGAGCTCCGTGCCTCTGCTAGTCACAAAGCACAAAGCACAGAGCACACAATCAGGTGCTGTCAAACATTGCTGGATGCTGCTGTTTGGCAGAGCTGGAGCAAAGGGACAAACCAACTGTCAGTGTTTAGTTCTTGCTAAAAACACACATTTATAAATGTCTGCTTATCTGCCACGCCACTGCCAGCTGAGAGCTTGCAGGTGCAGGGCAGCCAGAGCTTGCCAAGGTACAGCAGCAGACCTGAGCTGCTTTAATGCCTTTTTAATGCTGCATATGGTGCTGGCAGGGAAGAATTTGCAGGAATTAGGTCTTCATTAAAGGCTCTGCACACAGAGCAATTGCTTCCCATTTGTCAGCGCCTGGCAGCTCCCTGAGGCCCTGCAGGATCCCTCCTGTCCCCATGGTGTGGGCAGGGCAGTGTGTGTGCTCAGCCTGGCTGCCCCTCCAACCTCCTGGGCTTTAATTCCAGGCAGTTTTGTGACAGGGGTTTTGTTTAATGCCACAGGAATTGGCTGAGGTAAGTGGCATTAAAGAAACTCGTGTTTCATTAGGAGAAAACAACTGCCTGTAATCATCTAAACATCCTTGGAAATATATTTAATCAATCCATCCCCAATGAACCAGGCAAAGAAGGGATTTGATCACCTTCTGGAACAAAAACCCATAACAAGGAAAAGATAAAACAGCTTCATAACCCCTACAAACACCTCCTATCTCATAATTGGTGTGGCAGAGGAGGAGCTGCTCCTTTGGGGCCACATGTGGTGGGGAAGGTGCCACTTTCTGCTCATTTGCAAGGTTTGGGCAATTTTGGCAGACCTAAAGGAGGTGAAAGTACTTCCAGCAGAGCCTCTTTTGCCAGCTTTTCTTTCCAGAGGGAAAAAAACCAAATGCAAGCTGTAGGATTGAACATCCAGCATGCCAGCAGGGCTCCCCTCCACAGCCAAGAGGTGAGCAGAGAATTGATCAGGGCTGGGGCAGATCCCAGCTGCTCACATCCTGCATCTGCAGCAAGCAGAGCACAGGGAAAGAGGACAGAGGGGGAAAAAAGAGAGATAACCTGTCACTGACCCCAAAACCTGCCATTCTCCTCACCACAATCAGGACACTGTTCACATCAAGAGCTCATTAATTAATTAATTCCCTACCTGAGGCAAACCTCTGACAGCACAGAGGGATTAAAAATGCTCAAGTGACACAGTAAAACCGCATAAATCTAGCCTGAATGAGGCCCTGGACATGCACAGACACAGCTGGAGCACACCAGCAAAGAGCACCCACAGCATCAGGGTGAAAGAGTTTGGGAAAAAGATGATGGAACTTCCAGAGAGGTTTGATAATCGTGCACTGGGATGCTCTGGGTATCACTTGAAGAAGTCTAACCCCTACCAGCTAAACAAAGGGCACAGAAGGATTAAAAGCCTTTTCAGAAGGACAACAGGACACTTAAATCCTCCTTCCCTAAATCCAGGAGGATTTGGCCTTGTGGGAAGGAAGCCCCAAACCAACACACAAATCCCAAATCCTTCTGTGAAGGAAGCCACAAACCAACACACAAATCCCAAACAGAGTATCAGCTTCACTTCCAGTGCTGGAAAACATGGATGAGATGAGCAAAGTGTTTCTGCAGCTCACCTGCACCGTGTCCAGGGATTTCAGCAGCCCAGGCTCCAGCTTCTGAAAGTTTACAGTGGCCAGTGCTAGTGGGAAAGGAGAAATGTGTTAATTTACACTCATCCAAAATGTCTAGGGGATCATCTCAGGCCAGCAGCAGGGAACTGCAACACCTCCTGAACCCCCAAAACAACCTCCTCAGAAACTCCCATCAAAGCCTTCACTGGTATCCAAGTGAACCACAGCACAGAGTGGAATCCTCCCAGGCCATCTTTCAGCTCTAATGTGCCGAGATATTAGAGAGAGAGAGAGAGAGCGCATCAGAGCAGCTCCTGGGGTGTCACCAGCTCTAATTAGAGCCTGTAAAGCACTTGGAGATCCTCACTTAAAAGGCACCACATAAAGGCAAATTTATTACCAAGGCCTGTGTGGATGGCACAGTGCTCTCCCAGGCTTTAGCTGCAGGAATCCCTTCCCAGGCAATATCCCACAGCTTGTCATGTCTGTGGGGGTGACTGAGAGCAGCCAGAGCACAGGAGAGCCACAGAGAACTGCAGCTGAAGAGTGTTCTGTGCTTCTGCCCATCCTCAGGCTCTGCAGTAACTTCAGTCTAACAAGATGAAGTTTAATTAAAGTGCCCAGTTCTGCATTTTGGCCACAATAATGCCCTGCAATGCCACAGGCTGGCGATGGAGTGGCTGGGCAGTGCCCAGGCACAAAGGGACCTGGATCATCATCTCTCCCTTGAGGGAGAGATGGGTGACATGAGGGTCAGGGTGGACATGAGCCAGCAGAGTGCCCTGGGGGCCAAGGAGACCAAACCCCTGGCCTGGGTCAGGAATGGTGTGGCCAGCAGGAGCAGGGAGGTCACTGTGCCCTGCCCTGGGCACTGTGAGGGCACACCCTGAGTGCTGTGCCCAGCTCTGGGCCCTCAGCTTGGGAAGGACCTTGGGACACAAGAGCTCTGAATTTGCCAATGGCATCAATTACAGACTGGGTCACACTTTCAGTTCATTGTCCCTCTGCAAGCCCTGAATGGACTCAGGATTAGCTGGACAGTGATGTTGTCTGGTAGATAAATTTAAGACTGATGGAAGACCTGCATTCAAGTTATCTTATATATCTATATCTGTATCTTACATCTATACCTGCACATCCAGAGGGGACAACGAGGCTGGAGAGGGGCTGGGAACACAAACCCTGTGAGGAACCCCTGAGGGAGCTGGGGGTGCTCAGCCTGGAGAAAAGGAGACTCAGGGCTGCCCTCATCACTCTGCAGCTCCTGAAAGGTGCCTGTGGGAACTGACAGAACCAGAGCACACAGCCTTGAGCTGCACCAAGGGAAATATGGGCTGGATGTCAGGAAGAAGTTTTTTACAGAAAGGGTGATAAAGTTCTGGAATGGCTGCCCAGGGAGGTGGTGGAGTCCCCATCCCTGGGTGTGTTTAACAAAGCCTGGATGTGGCACTGGGTGCCAGGGTTTAGTTGAGGGGTTGGGCCTGGGTTGGACTCAATGATTTTGAAGGCCACTCCCTGTCAGAACCCAGGAAATTCCTCTGGCTGCCCTGGAGGACTTGGGCCCCTGCCCAGGGGCTTGAGTCCTCAGAGACCTTGGCAGAGAGCCCAGGACCCCTGTGCCTTTGATTTAGCCCTTGGAAAAAACAATTACCAACCTTTATATAAAGAATCACAAGCCATGAAAGTTTAAGTAGAATGATAGTGAATTTATCACAGGGTGAAAAATAGATTTTTGGGGTTTATAGAATGGGGGTTCAGGGGGCAGGATGGAGGAATCTGGGTATGTCCAGCTTTTCTCCTTCTTCTTCTTGGCCTCCATCTCCTGCTGTGATGGTGGCACTTTGGGATTGGTTTAGAGTAGAAGTTCACTGTCTAACACAGGTGATGGTATTGGGAAGTAACTGTAAATATTGTACACGTAGTTTTTAGTATAAAAAGATAACACTGCCCTGGGGCAGGCAGAGTGCCTCTGTCTGTCCTGCTGGACGGACCTTGGCTGGACAGGAGAAAGAATTTTATAGGTAAGATACAATAAACAACCTTGAGACCAAGAAATTAAGAGCTCTGCCTCCTTCTTTGACCGCTGGGCTGGGAAAAGAGACTTTCTAACACATCTCAGGGTCACTCTGAGCAGCAGAGATTCTGAGATCTCCCAGCCCAGTGATTCTGTGATTCTGGGTGGGAACACCTCCTGCAGGACAGGACACTAATCTGGGATCAGTGTCCCAATCCCTGGCACACATTTCAACCATTTTTGTATCTCCCAGCCCTCAGGCACGCTGATATTTCTCCCAGACAAACTCTGCAGCAGCAAAGATGTGATTCAGCATTAAAAATTGACTTCTAACAAGAGAGCTGCTATCAAACCCAGCCCCAGTTGTGTCAGGCAGAGCACTTCAAACAGAATATTTACAGAAGGAAAAGCTCACTTCTCCCTATTTATACCTTGATTTTAATAGGCTGACCTATGTAGTGAGCTGAGCTGGAGAATTTAGCACAGAAAACACGAAAGGAGAACAAAATAAAGCGTGGATTTAGCACTGATATAATATGTTAGTTGGCAGTTCTGAAGGAGAACATGCCCAGCTCTGCTTTTCATGCAGATTAACAGCACCCCATGGAAAAGAGAACCATCCCCAGAGCCTTATTTATCCCTCTCATGGGATGTCCTTCCCCACACACACAGGGACTCCCACCATGGTCTGGAGGGACAGCAGAGGCTTTGTCACCCAGCAGCTCCCAGGAAGGCTTCACCAGGTCAGATCAGCTTGGGAATCCTGGAATCAGAGTGGGTTGGGATGGAGGGGACCTTCAACTCATCCCTGGAAGGGCAGGGACACCTCCTACTATCCCAAGGGATCCAAACCTTGCCCAGCCTGCCCTTGGACACTTCCAGGGATGGGGAGGGATTCCTGCCTCTCATTTAACCCCTTCCTCACCACCCTGCTGCTCCTCACTTGGAGCCCGGCTTATCTCACACATCTGTGAGGAACCCCTGAGGGAGCTGGGGGCGCTCAGCCTGGAGAAAAGGAGACTCAGGGCTGCCCCCATCACTCTGCACAGCTCCTGAAAGGTGCCTGTGCTCAGCTGGGGCTGGGCTCTTTCTCCAGCAGCACTGACACAACCAGAGCACACAGCCTCAAGCTGTGTTAGAGGAAATACAGGTTGGATCTCAGGAAAAGGTTTTTCACAGAAAGAGTGATAAAGTTCTGGAATGTTCTGCCCGGGGAGCTGGTGGAGTCCCCATCCCTGGGTGTGTTTAACAAATCCTGGATGTGACACTGGGTGCCAGGGTTGAGTTGAGGTGCTGGGGCTGGGTTGGACTTGATGATCTGTTAGGTCTCTTCCAACCTGGTCATTCTCTGATTCTCTAAATTCTATTATTCTGTGATCAGTGACACTCTGGCTCTCACGGACTGTTGTGAAATCCAGAGGCAAACTGGGATCAAAGAGCTCCCAGCAGAACACAACATTCCAAACAAGGAGGAGCTCTGAGCTGCCAACATTCCCTCAGGAGATGAGGCCAAGGCAGGAATTTCTCCTTTCTCCTCCTCCTGACAGCTCTGCGGCAGGCAGACAGTGACTCTGTGTGGTCACAGCTGAAAACTGCTGCACACCTAAAAACATCCAACGGATTTTTCACTGTGCTGGTGAAGGCCCATGACTCAGTAAATGCATTTATCCCTCTCATACTGACATGGAAAAGCAAAAGGAGGGAAAAAAAGGAGGGGAAAGTCTTTCCCTTAAATCATCTCAGTGCATGAGATTGGAAATTTAACATTATTTATGACTGAGTGATAACAGGAGCACTGAAAGGCTGTACCCTGCAAATACTAAATTTGGGGAGCAGTTTACACCCCAGGCAATTGGCAGGAACACAGCAGAGAGCAGAGGCCAAGCACAGAGTAAATCCCAGCTGAAAATACCCCAAATTCTGAGAATCAGAGCCCCAAACACACAGATTTAGGGCTCAGTGAAACTCAAGCAGCTGCACCTCCATTTCTTTACAGGAAAAAGGAGGAGGGTGCTAAGCAACATTTAAAAAACGTATTAGAATTATACTTTATAAAAGGGAAATGGGCATTCTTCTGCATTCTATATAATGGGCACCCTCCTTTCCCCACCTAAGGTTTTACACCCCAAAATAAGCTTGCTCAGAAGATAATGCTGCCCCACAAACTATTGCTAAATCTACTGCTTAAATGTAAAACTCAAAATCAAGGTTTTAATGGAGCTTTTTTCCTTCTGTTTTTAATTGCAAAGCATCTACCTTAGGAACAAGTTACTACTGCTAGTAATTGCTGAGGAACTTATTTAATACCTATTGAAATGAAGCAATAAGTAGCATTTTCAGCCTTGTAAGAAATGCTGGGTGCTGCCATCTCTTGACTCAGTGGGAAGTACAGACGCCCATCCCTTCACACAGTGTTACACTTCACGTGGAAAATAAATAATTCCAAACCCTTCTGGGAGGGGTTTGGGTTTGTCCTGGCTGCACCATCTAGCCAAGGGCTCCCTCCTGTCACAAACAGGACTCAGGGGGTGCAGAGGGTGAATTCAAGTCCTGCTTTCCTCCCTCAGCTCTACAAGCACTCACCTCCATCCACCAAGCCAAAGGACAGCCCATTCTTGTTGTCTGAGGTCATCAGCAGCTCCACAATCCCTCTGTTTAACAGGGCCTGGGTTAAAAAAAAACAAAAGCCATTTTATTAACAGAGTTTGGCATTTCTCAGGATATTAAAGCACTCCAGCATCACCTTCTGTGGGTTCAGCCTGCAACTGGCAGTGCCTTGTAATAAACATCATCCCTGTGACATCTCCCATTCCTCCTGGAGCTTCCCTGCCTACTTTTCCCAGTTTAAAGACCACTGGAAAATCTTATTTTGTCTTAGGAAGCTGGATTGGTTTCTCACTGATGCATCCAACTTCAGGATTTTAGCTTCTGAGATCAAGGTAATAAACAACTTCACTGCTTTCATCAGAAGAGGGATTCAGGTGGAAGGAGGAAAGGAAAAGCAGCTCAGGATTCCTGACTGCCTGACAGTGGGAGCTGGAAAGAGGGAAGAGCTGATTTCCCAAGGAACAGCATCTCAGAACAGCTCAGGGACAAATGTTTTTCAAAAATCAATGAATTTAGTGGTTCCTCAATATTACAGCTCCAGAGGAAACAGCACTCCAAGGTTTAAAATCCACCTGCACACACGAGGTTCCTCCCATCAGGATTGTTCTCTTGCAGCTGGTCCTGAACAGAACAGTGCCTGATGTTTGGAGGAGATCAGTTGTTAATTAACCACTCATTTCACTGCAGCCCCATTGGAAGTCACTCCTCCAGCTCCCAGGAGCTCTGAGAACAAGGCTTCAGCCCCTTCAGTCCAAATTACTAATTGTGAAATGTGACAAAACCCTTTGTTTACTGTCCCTGCCTGCACTAAGAGCAGACCTGGGCATGAAACCTTGCAACACAGAGCCTACAGACAAACCCAGCCCAGAGCCAGGACAAGCTGGTGACTTTATCAACCCATCCCCACCAAATTTACACCTGAACAGACGCTGGATTCAGACAAAATTCAGCTGCTGAGGGAACTGGAATTTCTAACCAATTTTACCAAGGTAATTCTTTGAGCACTGCATTAATGCTAAATTTATTCCCCTCCTTTTGAGTGTAAATGCAAAACAGAGGAACAGCAGAGCTCCCACACATTCAGTGCCTCCCAGAGGGCAGCAGAGAAGCAGGAATAGAAGCTCAGGTCTGTGTGGGAAGGGCCATGTCAATAAATCCTTTCACTTTTAGGAAGGCAAAGGTACCCAAAAAGTGAGCTAAGCACAGGGAGTTGAGGTTTTGTGTGAGCTCTGGGTGTTTTTTAATGAGTTTATTAATTCTAGGAAGGTGCAACTTGGTCATAGATGCTATATGTGAATTAATCACCTTGCCACAAACCAGAACAAAGACTCAGAGCCCCACCTCACATCAGATCCCACTCCCACCAAAACCAAAGCCCTGCAAATCCTGCTTTCCAACATTTCCATCTCTAACCACTATTCTGTACTGCCTCAGATGCAAATTGCACACAATCTCAGAATATGATGAAACAGCACTGCAAAAATACACCCACAGGCCTGGCAGGGAGATCTGTCCTGACAAGTCTGAAACAGCACAAACTTTCCTCACCAAGCCTTGGAAAGCAAGGCCAGGCCTGCAGCCTGCTCAGACCCCCAGAACCTCTGTGTCCCCTTCATCCAGGGCTCTGAAAACCACCTGCTTGCCATTATCTCTAATTTGTTTGTGTACAAACTTTAACCTTGTAAGGAGAGTTAAACCACAAGCTGGAGTCAGTCAGTGCAGGAGCTGGCACAGCCCTAAGGAGATCAGCACTCCTGCCAGGGATTGGTTTGTTTGAAGAGCCTCTGGACAACCTGAGCCTCAGGGTGCTCACCCTCATTAAACCCTACACTCCTGACCATCCTGGCTATGCTCTCAGCACCCCTAGGAGGATGAATAGGACTCAACCAAACACAAATCTGAAAAATCCTAGCTTTTTCTTCCATCTCCCACCTAGGCTGAATAGCAATCATTATCATCTACAACCCTAAGCTTACCCTCCTCAGCTTCTGTCTATACGCTGTAATAACTGCAACCAATTTCCTCACCCCTAAACACAATCAAAGTCCTACAACTATCTACCCTAATAACTAAAGCTATCTACCCTAATAACCCTGAGGGTGAGCCTCAGGGTGCAGCTGGGCTACCCAAAAGGTTTCAGAAGGATTCCATCATCCTGTTGCAGAAGAGAAGCCTGGATGGGTGACCCCCCTGATGTGCAGCAATACCTTTCAGCATTCAGTGAGAAGAAATTAAACATTATATTTTTCTTCCATCTCCCACCTAGGCTGAATAGCAATCATTATCATCTACAACCCAAAGCTTACCCTCCCCAACTTCTATCTATATGCTGTAATAACTGCAACCAACTTCCTCACCCCTAAACACAATCAAAATCCTAAAACTATCTAGCCTAATAACTCAAAAGAAAGCTATCTACCCTAATAACTCAGGGTGCTCAGGGTGCAGCTGGGCTACCCAAAGGGTTTCAGAAGGATTCCATCATCCTGTAGCAGAAGAGAAGCCTGGATGGCTGACCCCCCTGATGTGCAGCAATACCTTTCAGCATTCAGTGAGAAGAAATGAAACAGCAAACCCTGTGAGGCACACTGCAGATCTCATTATCTGCCTGCCCTGCACTGCTGCTGGGGGCAAACAAGCAGGTCAGAGTGCTGTGAGATCCATCAGGATAATCCAGCCTCCCTGGGCATGGGCCAGCTCCTCATCACTGACTCAGAGCAGCCAGGGCACAGTTTAATCCCTTTTTGACAGGGGTAAGGGAGGCATTAGGCAAATTAAGCTCCCTGATGCTGAGCCCCAGATTACACAGGTTTAGGAGCATGCTGGTGACTTGTTCCCATCAACTTTTCTACCAGGAAAGCCAACAAAGAGAAACCTTTATCAAATATCATCTAGGAGAGGCAAAAGAGGACCTGCAGGTGAGAGCTGCTTCAAGGCCAGCTGTGCAATACAGACACTCCTAGCTCCCTATCTCCCTCTTCTCTGGGAGATATAAGGACACAGATTTATCAACACTCAGAGAGTCATGTGCCAACTCTTCCACTCCTGAAGGAAACATCCAAGGAAAATGCAGCTGGTGCTTTCAAGAGCCTCTCAAACCACACTCAAAAGTTACACAGAAAAAAAGAAAACACTGTAGGGAAGGTGATTTATGGGAGAGATTAACACAGAAAAAAGTAAAAGTGCCACCATTACCATTTTGACATAGTTCATGTAGTTTGGGTCTTTGGCATAGGAACCATATTCATTCTCCACCTGCACTGCAATGATGGGACCTCCTTTCTTGTACTGTGGGGGACAAAAAGGGAGAAGGAAGGTGTTCACCATGATTTCTAACCACCAAAAATCCCATTAGCTGGCAGGAAAGATGCACGAACATCAGGAGGGCTCAGCTCCACCCTCCCATGCTCCCACACTGACACAGAAAACAGCCTGTGCTGATTCCTGGTGCATTTTTGTGGCAGTTTTTGGTTATTGCCTGACACTCTGCTGTCACACAGAGCCCACAGTGCCCTGTGCAGCCCCTCCCAGCCTGCAGAGGGACAGGATGGGGCTTGCCTGGAAAGGGACAACCACGCGCATCAGGCGGTCAAAGTAGGCGTCCACAGCCTCTGTGAAGCCCTTGTAGGTGGTCCTCAGCCGCATCTCGGGGTCCTGCAGCAGCCAGCTGGGGAAAAGCAGCAGAGGGGATGTGTCAGACACTCCTGTGCAGCCATGCAGAGGTGTTTCAGCCACTGGCATCACGTCTCACCTGGGCAGGGATCATCGGTGTCACCTCAGAGCCCACGGTGACACCGTGTCCCACCCACCTCATGTCCATCTCTCACTTTTAAATAAGTCCAGGCTCCAATCCTCCTCCTCTTTTTGTTCTGCATTTCAGGCCCAAACTCATTTCGTTACCTCTACCAATAATATTTCAAAGGTTAATCTTATCACTCTAAAGTGAATTCCCTGCATTCCCAAGGGCACTCTGCAACCAACTGCTCCTTCAAAAAATCCCAACCCTTTCTCAAATACAAGATTGCTGTAATTGTTCCCACTGTTTCTACTGCTGATTTACAAGGCTGGGTTCTGTTTGGAGTTAACAGAAGAAAGGGCAATTTGTTGAAGAACAGAACAATATAATGCTGAAACAATTTAAGGGGAATGAGCCTGCATCTTCCTTTTCTCAGCAAAATGAGGCCTTAATTAACATCTTTCCAAAGATCTGAATATTCAACTCTTTGCTAAATGTGGCTTTGTGGACTTAAAGAAAATCATCTCCTCTTTAGCTGGAAAATGAGAATAGTACTGTTGCTCTTTATTAGAATTTTTAATCTGTCTGATTAAAAAAACACATGGGTGATGTGACAACAACTGACAACAGATGCACTTCCCATAAGCAAATGTGGAGGTGGCTTCTGGCTCTGGTCATGAAGAGTTCTGCACTCACAAGTAAGTCCCTGACACCTCAACTCTGATGCCAAAGGCAGGTGAAAAGTGAAAAGTTAAAAAAATAATCCCCAAGTATCTGCACTGAGGTTTGTGCTGTGTGCAGTGAGGAAAACAAGTGGTAACCTGGCACTGGCTCCACTCAGGAACCAGGAAGGTCCCAGCGCTCCCAGAGCCTCCTCCTGCTGTGTTCTTCAGGGGAAAACACCACAGGAGGCTGGGGTTTCATTACTGCCAGCCATATATAATGCAGATTTCTAGTAGGACTTTTAAAATGGAGCTGAGATTTAGTAAATTCTTCCACCAAGCTGCAAATTCTGTCCATGTTATGCAGAGTCAAGGTGCAACAGCAAGATGGGTTCCTCCAATTCTATTTTCTTGCTGTAACCATTATACCATAAAACAATTATTATTATTTTAAACACTCAAAAACAAAATTAGAAGAGCTCCATAAGATAATGAGATAATGAAATAATTTCTGCTTTGGGAATACAGAAAATAAATATCCCCATCAAGCAGCCAGCCATTCCAAAGCAATTCCTTTGAAGGAGCCTCAACTGTGTGATTGGATCGGGTGTCACAGACACATTTTATGAAAAATCCTTTCATTAGGATCTTTTCTCCTGAGAAGCTGGGAAGTTTCAGCTTCTCCATGTTTTGCTGCTTTGAAATATGATTTGGAGAATTGTTTACCAAGCATGTGAAATTGTTTTTATTTGATGACCAATGACAGCCCCCTGTGTCGAGGCTGTGAACAGTCACAAGATTTTATTATCATTCCATTCCTTTCCTTGCTAGCCTTCTGATTAAATCCTTTCTTCTATTCTTTTAGTATAGTTTTAGTATATAATTTTCTTTTAATATAATATATATAATAAAAAAATAAATCAGGCTTCTGAAACATGGGGTCAAGATTCTCATCTCTTCTCTCATCCTGGGACCCCTGTGAACACCACCACAATCAGGAGCTTGGGATTTGTTTGTCCCTGGTGCTTCCCTGAAGTGAACAATTTCCACACTCACCTGGGCAGACCCCCGAGGTCCCACTCTGAGCAGATGTAAGGTCCAGGGCGCAGAATCACCCACAGCCCATTTTTAGCTGCCAGGGAAAGGAAGGCCCTGGGGATCCAGACAGAGGAATTATTGTCTGCCTGCAGAACCCCCACGCCTAATACTCCAAAACCATTGAATTTAGGTAGCAAAGCAGAAGGGAATTGCATGATGAAGTAACCACACTGGATTAGTGTGATGTTTTCTGAAAAATCCCTTCACCAGGATTTCTTCTCCTGGGGAGTTGAGAAGCCACAGAGAAAAATGTAAATAACAATTATCTGATTCGCTTCTCCCTGTTTTGCTGCTTTGGAACGTGGTCTGGAGATTGTTTACCAACAGGTACATGTTTGATTGGTTTGATGTGAATTGTTTTTATTTAATGACCAATCACTCTCCAGCTCTTGTTAAGCCTTCTGTCTGTAGCCTTTTTCTGTATTCTTTTACTATAGTTTTAGTATAGCATTCTTTTAATATAATATAATATCATAAAATAATAAATCAGCATTCTGAGAACATGGAGTCAGATCCATCTCTTTGCTCCTCCTGGGGATCCCAGCAAAGACCACAGATTGGTGCTAAATGGATTAAGTTCCCAGAACTCCAGAAGGATGAGGAAGGGGAAGGAAGGAGTCCCCACTGCCTGACCAAGGCACATCTGGAAATAACATCTTCACCCAAACACCACACACCCCCTCCCCTCCAAAGAGTATTTAATAACAGAGCTGTCTGTGCCACATACCTCAGGTCCAGATTTTTACTGAAGTCAAACTTGCCTCTTTCCTTCTCGTGCAGGTTCCATGGCACGTACCTGAAAGGCAGAGCAGGTGAAGGCGAGCTCTGGCATGCTCAGAGAAAAACTGAGGCCCCACCATTGTTTTCTGTAGGAGCCATGGTGGGTAGGACAGTTGGGATGGATGGGGACGAGATCTCTCTGAAGCCAGGTCATGGAAATTGCATTTATTGCAAAGGGCCTGGGTGCAGGGCCCTGCTGGGAGCTGCCAGTCACAGCTCAGAGCAGCCCCAAAGAGGAGCCCCAAAGAGGAGTCCCAAAGAGAGAGAGAGAGCAGAATAAAAGCAAGAGGAAAAAAGAGAGCAAAGTTCCCATTACAATACAATAAATCTTCTGTGTTGAATGTTCTAATTCTCACTAACCAATCTAGTTCAAGATACAAATGCTACAGCTTTTACACACAGCCTGTAAGAATCATTCCATTACCATCCTGTGTTACATTTTAAACAAGCTCTTTCCTCACCAAGCCTTGGAAGGCAAGCCCAAGCCTGCAGCCTGCTCAGACCCCCAGAACCTCTGTGTCCCCTTTGTCCAGGGCTCTGAAACCACCTGCTTGCCATTATCTCTAATTTGTTTGTGTACAAACTTTATATTTAACCTTGTAAGGAGAGTTAAACCACATTACATTACCATACTGTGTTCCATTTTAAACCCTAAAAACTCCTCTTTGGGCCCCTTCTGCCAAGCTGTAGGGTCTGCTCTGACCCTTGGAGCTGTCTGCAAGCAGAGGGTGTTGTTTCATCAAAAGGGGATCACCTTCAGCCAGCCACACCATTGTTTTCCAGTTGTTTAGTAACCAAAGCTTGCTTTCATTTCAATCTCACTTATGGTTTCTATATTCTCAAAATCCTTTGCCAGGCAATCCTATTGATAAGGCTTTCCTGTTTCATCTTCCCCAACACTTTTCCCACGGTAAGAAGAATGGAAATACATCCTTATGGCCCAGTGGAGAGGCTGGGCAGGGAGGGCACTCACGTGGTGAGGGTGTTGAGGCCACAGGCTCTCATTTTGAGCATCCGATCCTCCCAGTACTCGCGGGGCACTCGGAAGTAGTGCATGGAGCCCCCCAGGATGCGGAAGGGCATCCCTTCCAGCAGGAACTCTGAGTTCTCTGTCTGCAGGCCATGGGTCCTCCCCCACAGCCCCAGAGGGGTCAGCTCGCTCCAGTTAAACCTGGAAGAGAGAAGGAGATGGGTGAGCAGCCATTCCTGGGGGAGGAATGTGCCCTACTCATTGCACCTCACCCAGCACAGAATCACAAGGTTGGAAGATGTGGTGTTACATTTTAGTTAAAGGGTATGCTCTGTCTCACCTCTCAAAAATGTAGGGTTTATTCCAAGCCTGTGACCCTCCCCTGAAGTATCATGGATCTGTAATCCCATTGGCCCAAGTCTTATTCCGTGCCCACTTTGAATCTCCCTGTTTAGCTGTGCCAGGGAGACCAAACCTCTCCTGGCCCTTTTTCTCCCTCTCTCTGCAACAGGATGAGACCTTTAAGATCACTGAGTCCAACCCAGCCCCAACAGCTCAACTAAACCTTGGCACCCAGTGCCAAATCCAGGCTTTATTAAACACACCCAGGGATGGTCACTCCACCACCTCCCTGGGCAGAACATTCCAGAACTTTATCACCCTTTCTGTAAAAAACTTTTTCCTGATATCCAACCTGTGTTTCCCTTGGTGCAGCTTGAGACCAGCTCTGACCTTCCTGCTCCTCAAGCAAGCCACACTCCTGGTCCTACAGAGCACAGAGATGGTTCAGAAGGCTCTAAGCCATTTGGCAGATCTTCCCAAATGTGGATTTAAATCCATTTCACTGCCTGCTTCCCCCCTGAACCCCCAAGCCACTGTGCCATGCTCTACAACTGACACTGCTCAGGCACAGAGCATGAAACTCACTTGGTGAAATCATGGATGGGCAAGTTTTCACTCACAATACTCACACAAACTTCCCTAACCTATGGAATGAAACATCTCCCTTTGCAGTAGGAGGGCACATGGCTGATTTCCAGACCCATGTTCCAACAGCAGCTGCACCTCATCATCGCCATCCCAAATGTCTTGGGGACTCTGGCATCTTCCAACTCAAAACATGGAAAAAATAAAACCCTCTCACCTGTTCCCTGTGAACAGAGAACCTCTTCCTCACTTTAATGAACTCCCTGGATTATATTCATCACCCAGGAGAAACTAAATCAGCTGTCAGCACAAACTTACCTCTGCCCACATCACTATTTATGTTCATGCTGAAAATGTTATGTGCCAGAAGAACCAGAGCCACGGGGCCAGCAGCTCCCCAGCACTTACCAGGGTGAGCCCTCCTGCTGTAACAGCTCCTCTTGGGCCACACCCTGCACTACTCATGGCCTTGCAGGCTCCCAGCTCACTTTGGCTGAACCAAAACCCCATTTCACCAACAAGACAGTGTCTGTTTTTCCCAAAGCAGTGTCACTGCCTCCCTCAGCCCACCCCATGAACACACAGAGGGTCAGACAATGGCAGCTTGTTCCTTATCAGAGCCAGATGTGAGCAGTGAATTCCCAGCTCCAGAAAGCAGCAATGACCAGCACATTGGGGAGCAAATCACAGTGAGAGAGGAGGGGAACACCTAAGGCTATAGCAGGTGCCTAGGCTACGTGAGAAGGAGTTGTTAGCAGAGGGTGAGGATGCTCAGAGCTTGTGGCTCACAGGGATTGCTAACCACAGCCTGCCCATCCTCTGACAGGCCAGGGGCACTAAAAGGAGCTGAACTAAGGCTTGCAGGGCACTGCAGGGCTGGCTGACAAGCTCAGAGGGTACCTGAGAAGCACAGCATTCTCACAGGGCTCTGAAACAGCCAGCAGCAGGCAGGGGTAATACCTGGAAAAGGAAGCCAGGTTAGATATTCACTGCCTCCAGAAAAGGAGACTCACACTGATTGTCCAGCCATTCCCAGTGATTTATGGTCTCTTCCAGCCAGGTCTTATAAACTCTTGGAAATTTATATTACACCTAAGATAGCTCAGCTACTTTAGAAGGCATAAAATCAGCAGGATGGCTTTTGTGGTAGTGTTAGAAACAGAAAAGTTTTAATAAAAGGCAAAATAACAAAACTCTTTACAGCGAAAACCCGAGCCAGGTGCAAGAGGTTCTTGCTCCTGGTAAAACACCCCACAAAAGTGATTAGTTCCTTTGTTCTCTTCTTTTTCTAGTAAATGGCTTAGGCAGGACTTTTTGGCTCTTGTCCAACTGGCTACCCTTAAGTCTGAGGTGAAGTCCCTCAGGTTCTATGAGGTGTCTTTTTACCTAATTGAGGAGAAACTGTCACAGACACGTTTTATGAAAAATCCTTTCTTTAGGATTTTTTCTCCTGAGAAGCTGAGAAGCCTCAGGAACAAAATGTAAACAGTGACTCTCTGCTGCTGTGGAATGCAACAGGTAGATCTTTGATTGGTCTCATGTGGTTGTTTCTAATTAATGGCCAATCACAGCCCAGCTGGCTCAAACTGTCTCGGTCAGTCACAAACCTTTGTTATCATTCTTTTTCTATTCTTAGCTAGCTTTCTGATGAAGTCCTTTCTTCTATTCTTTTAGTATGGTTTTAATAATATAATATATATCATCAAATAATAATCAAGCCTTCTAAACATGGAGTCAGATCCTCGTCTCTTCCCTCATCCTGGGACCCCTGTGAACACCGTCACAAGAAACTTCTGGGCTTTTCTCCTTTTTAAGGAGACAAAGGAGAGTTTGTTCACTCAATCAACAGGAGGCACACTCCTACATCCCAGACACAGAGCTGAGCAAGGAGACCCTGCTGTGTCAGATTGTGGGGTGATAACAACAGCTCCTGATGATGGTGCAGCTCAGGCAGGAGAAATGAGTACAAAAAACCAATCTGCCACATTTAAAGCGTGCCTGAGTAAGAACAGGACCTAACATGCTCACCTGCATGAGAAACAGCCAGAGAATGACGGCACGAGGCTGGAAAATGGCAGCACTGCTCCCAAGGAATTGTGATGAACTTCAGCAGCAGGGGAAAGGGTTCTCAAGCCCCAAACAGGACAGACCTGCCCCTCTGTGCTGCTAAATTACAGATTGTGACTTTGGCAAATGTGAAAAATGCGTATTTTATGATTGGCTTTTCACAAATATTCAAATGAATATTATATGTGTTATGTCACAAAGTTATGCTTTATTAATTTTCTTAAGTAGTGTGTTAAATATAGTTTTAGGTTATAACATAAGGTTAAAATAGAAACTATGCTATGTAAGATACTTTTTTAAAGAAAGGACTCACACCAAGATAGCAGCCACAGGACACCTGAATCTTTCAGAGAAAGAGAATTTATTGCTCCATTATCAGGAGAAATGAACTTCTTCCTGCTTTGCTCAGCCCTGAAGACACCATCAGGATTCAGAGGAAGAAGCTGACACTGCCCAGACAGAATCCTGTGTTTGAATGGAATTTATGCATCCTGTATGAGGTGTATGAATATGCAACAGGCTGTTGCTTTTAAGGGTTAATCCTCTGTTAATGTGGGTCCTTTTTCGGGCTTATTTTGCCCAGAAAAGGTACTTGGACTGTCTGTAACTCTTTGTTTTTATTGTCTCATATTGTCCTAATCCAAATTGTCCAAATTATTATTACTGTAATTATATTACTATTTTTATAACCATTTTATTACTATTGAACTTCTAAAATTTTAAAAACAAGTGATTGCCATTTTTCACAGCAAACCAAACCAGCAGCTACATCTACTTCTGCTTTCCAGAGGTGGAAAGCTCAAAGGGGTCTGGAGATGCAAAACTCCAATTTTTAAATATTATGTTGGAAAAGAGTTTCCAAGTTGTTTCTTAGCTAGGTAGAGCCCCAAATTACCCCTGCACACAGAAGTGCTGCTGACAGGTGCCAGAATGAAGGCTGTGCTCAGGAGGCACACACAGCCAGATAAAAATAAACTAATCACTTAAGCTCATCTTCTTAAATCCCAGGCACAACTAACCTGGCACATTCCCATCAAGTTTCCTACTTTAAAACTCCCCACCTCCATTGTTTTTTCTCCCCAAGAAGGGCTGGTAGGAATCTCCCAGGTTCCCAATATTTTCAATACATTATCCTAGATATCCTGAAACCCACATTTCTCATTAGGATCTCTTCAAGTAACCTCAGGAAGAAACATTTCTGTGACTCAGCAGAGCTTCATCCTGTTACCCTGAGCTGGATTGCCAGAGTTTAAAGTGTACCTGGACTCTGTGCTTCCTCCTGAGAGCAATTTATAGCTCCCAGAAGACTTTTTTTTTTTTCTCACTTCTATAATGACAGAACAGGTTGCAAATAATCTTTTTTTTTCCTTTGTTAAACGTTCCTGGCCTTCTTTGTCAACCTCAGCAGCCATCCCTGGGAGTGTTCTAGGTCAGGCTGGATGGGGCTGGGAGCAACCTGGGATAGTGGAAGCGTCCCTGCCCATGGCAGGGGGTGGGACTGGGTCATCTTTAATATCCTTTCCAACCCAAATTATAGGATTTCACGATTCTGTGATTTCATCTCTGCCTCAGGGAAGTCTCTTTTGCAAAAAAAAAACCCAAACCACCATTCCATTACCAACTAACCCCAGAGCAGAGATTCCGAAGTTGGATTGGACAAGTTAGTCCAGTAAAATGGAGTAAGGCCTTGTAAGGTGGAATGTGAAGTGCAAAATACAACACATGGAAAAGGAAAGTCCCAGTTAACTCCTGAACCAAACAGCCATGCTGCTCACGCCTGTGAAACACAAATGTGGCTGAAGTCCTCTCTGCAAGGGAGATTTGAAAAAAATCTCTCTGATTGAACACTAACCTTTGGTGTTCAACCACCCCATATCCAGAGCAGTTGGAAGAAAAAGCTGGTGGAAAAGAAAACAGCCAAACAAGGGAAAAAAGGGAAAAAAGGCAACAATTTGTTTGCTGATACTGAAGGATGTGCTTCAGAGGAGAAGGGACTGTGCTGCTAATCCCTAAGCTCCACTGAGACCTCCAAGGGTTTTGCTGTTTATTCTGGGCTTCCTCTGGCCAGGGGAAAGTGAAAGCTCTGAGCTGCCCTGGCCCCCAGCTCTGCACAGCCCCCGTGCTCACTGACCATGGCTGAGGTAACAGCAGCAATATCCTGTAAAACAGCTGATGCTGCACACAGGGGTTTATTCTGCACCCAGGGGTTTGTGGATACACTCCTACAGGAGACAGATTTCCTGCCTCCATCAGGTATCAGTTTGCAATAATCCTCCCTAAGAACCCAGGTGGCACAAATCCAAGGCCAGCTGTGCAAGAATTTTGCTTCTAATTATGCAAAGATTTATTAAAGCTTTTTCCATAGCTCTGAGGATCAGGTTTACTTCCAGCTATGATTTTAAGAAGGTGTTATAAAACAATCCAGCTGGCAATAAATAAGTCTATTACATCTCCATACATATCCATGTGTATTTTCCAGCAAGTCACTGGGAGGGACTGAGGAGTTTCTGACACCTGGAAGCCACAAACACGGGGAAAGAGCATCACCCCCAAAATGAACATGATCTAAACCACGTGGGATTCAAGCCAGAACCTCAAAATACTTCTTGATACTACTGGTGGGGTACAGAGCTGCTGGTCTAGAGTGTGAAACAGGAGCAGAGAAGGAAGAGAAGAGGGTTAGACTGGACAGATGGGCATGGCCCATGGGTACCCACTGCTCTGGGGACACGGAGCAGGGACAGGCAGCCCCAGCCCGGGCTGCAGAGAGGGAAACAACGCCAGGGAGCCCGGGGCTGGGTGAGATGTGCCGGAGCAGCGATTGATTCGCGGAGCGCATCATCCACAAGCGCTGCGGTGATGCAAAGGCTCCCAAGGTCGGCAGAGAACTGATTTATAACAAACCCAGAGCTGATTTATAACGCCGAGCTGATTTATAACACAGAGCTGATTTATGGCGCTGGCAGCGCGGCTTTCCCCGCCGATATTTCAGTATGGACGGGGTAGGTATC
>NW_005054489.1:1169421-1179819 GCF_000277835.1 Geospiza fortis | reverse complement strand
GGAGGGGGCGGGGCGTGAGAGGGAGCGGCGCGTGAGAGGGAGCGGCCTGAGGGGGACGGAGAGACGGACAGAGAATGTGGAGAGGGAACATGGATAGAGAGCTGGGACTGAGAAATGGGACTGAGAGATGGGACAGAGAACATGGATAGAGAGCTGGGACAGAGAATATGGGACAGAGAATATGGATAGAGAGATGGGACTGACAGCTGGGACACAGAACATGGATAGAGAGCACTGGGAGAGAGTACAGACTGAGAGCCTCAGGAGAGAGCCCAGACTGACACCATGGCCAGGGACGCCCGGGAGAGAACCCCAACAGAGGGACCCCAGGCAGGGACCCCACAGAGAGGCCCTCGACAGAGTCCCCCACTGGCACAGAGACCCCAGACAGATCCTCTGGCCAGAAATTCCCCATGGACATCCTGGAGAGAGACTTCAGACAGGCACCCTGGGCAGAGACTCTGGCTGGAGACCCCTCCCTGCCAGCCAGAGACCCCTTCCCACTGCCCAGAGACCCTCCCAGCCCAGGACACCCATCCCCTGGGCAGGCAGAGGGTCTCCCCTGTGGGCAAGGGGCTGTTTCTCTTTGAGGCACTGGTGGTTGTCCTTTAAACTGCCCTTGCTGCCCTGTGGGGCAAATTCAATGTGCAATAAACCCGGGGAGGGGACATTCAGGGCCTGCCAGCAGCAGTAGGAACTGAGATCAAACAAGTGGAAGGTGTCCTTGCCCATGGCAGGGGCTGGAATGAGTTTAAGGGTTCAAGGTCCTTTCCAACCTATCCCATTCCATGATTCTGCTGCTAATCTCTGTCATCTTCCCCCTGCCAAGTACTGCTGAGAAAAAAGAGCTGGCTGACCTGAAGGGGTTAACAAAGACATTACCTAAAAAGCCCTCAAGCAGAACTATTTTGCAACACCTACTTCAAAAATTCCCTGTTACTTCTGTTTAAACACCTGAAATACCACAGAAGGAAATCATCTTAATTTCCACTCCAGTAACATTTCCATCATTGCTTTATTGATTCCAAATCAGAAAGGAAAAAACAATTTAATTTACCAGTATTTTTACTCCCCTTACATGGTTCACAGCCTTACTGATTGGAGGCCACAGAGCTCAATATTTCTGTACATAACCTTAGTATTTCATTTGCACTTTTGTGCTGCAAAGGCTTCTTTGAGATTAAGCACCAAGATGTGGTAGGAATACAGAGAACAAGCAGTGGCTGGGAAAAGTTTAGGAAACATTAGGAAAAGTTTGCTGGGAAAAGAGGGAGTGCTTCTAGCTAAAGGAGGGGATAAAAACCCTCTGGTTAGAGCCTGTGATCATCAGTTCCCAGGGGTGCTGTGAGCAGTTAATTCCTACAATATAAAGATTTCAGTGATCCCATGGGCTCACCTCTGCCTGAAGTTCCCATTTCAGAGGTGAGCAGCAGCTCTGGTGTTTGTTTTCCCAAGGAGGACGTGTGGCAGGCAGGCCAGGAGCAGGGTATGGAGACAGAGGCTTGGATTGACAGCTGTGATTTCTGGCTGCACAATGCCAGCCTGGCGACAGCAGCTCTGCCAGGCACGGCGTGCAGCTGTGCCAGCCAGCTGTGGGTAAGGCAGGAAGGCTGTTTCCACTGGGGCATCCCCCTCTCCACTGCCAGGGGAGGGAAACAGGCCGGGCTGGAACAGATGGAGGGATTTGAAGGCTCCTGGCTTCAGCCCTGTAGCAGATTCCTGGCCACAATCATCCTCATGACCTCGTTGGTACCTGCAGCAGGATGGGCATGCAAAGGAAACACAGTTAAGGCATGGTCCAGGATTTTCCTCCTCAAAAGGCAGAGATTTCTCCCCTGATGTGCAGTTTACAGCACAGAGGAGCTCTTCCCACCAGCTGAAGTGGCATTTAGGAGGGGTTGGGCCAAAACCCAACTGTCAAGGGCCAGCATATTGCTTGGGAAAGCTGCTGTTGCTGCTTTTTATGTGAGTGTTGGGAGGCTGCAGGAGCAGACATTGAGCAGAAGTGGATTTACAGCAACATCTGAGCTCTCTGCTGTACATTTAACACATACACCACACACAGGCTGCAAACCCACTGGGTGCAAGACAGAGCATGTCCCTTACCAGCTACCCTGGTTGTAGGTGAGGGGATTTCAAAGCAGGGAAAACAGAATATTTAGGAGGCCAAATTGAGATAAGAAAAGGCCAGATACTGTTAGAGACACGATGTCAAGGAGTGCAAACAGACCAAAATCACTGTTAGAGACACGATGTCAAGGAGTGCAAACAGACCAAAATCACAGGAGAGGAATTGTTAGGAAGAATCATCACGTGGCCAGAAGTAATGGGATGAAACTGGACAGAGGCACTGCTAACATGACAACTAAATATATTCCTCTGCTGTAAGACTCTTAAAATAGCCAGCTAAATATCTTCCTCTGCCTTCACACAGCCAGAGCTCCCAACCAGGGCACTGACACAGGGCACACATCATGCTCAGAGCAGAGCAGGGCTCTGAAACCCAAGAATCAGACTCATGTGGGAAGGTGAGGGCCTCCAGGGGAGTTTTCCTCCCAACCCCACTGCCAACTTCACTTGTTCTAGGAGTGTCTTTTACCTTCCAGGATCTGGTGCACTCTGATGTCTCGCACGAACTGCTGCACAGCGTAATCCTTCAGGTAGCCATAGCCTCCATGCATCTGCAGAGCCTGGTTACAGATCTAAGGGGATAACACTGCTCTGAGGTGACTCGTGCAGGACACAACAGTGGCAGAAGTTCAGTAATGACCCAGGAACCTGGGCTCACTTTTTTTCCCTGATCACCTAATCTCATCTCTTAAAAACGTGGTGTGATTGTCAGACCCCATCAGTGCTGCTCTCAGTGTAATCACCTTCCCTGTTTTATGTTATGGCTGTGTTTGTGTGAACAGCAATGCCCAGAAATACCCAGGGATGGGTATAGACACCCAGGGATGGGTATAGATACCCAGGGATGGGTATAGATACCCAGGAATGGGTACAGAGATACCCAGGGATCCGAATAGACGTCCACAGATGGGTACAGATACCCAGGGATGGGTACAGATGCCCAGGGATGGGTGCAGAGATGCTCAGGGACGGGTATAAATATGCAGGAATAGGTATAGATACCCAGGAATGGGTAGACAGATACCCAGGGATGGGTATAGACACCCAGGGATGAGTATAGATACCCAGGGATGGGCACAGAGATGCCCAGGGATGGGTATAGACACCCAGGGATGGGTATTTTTAGGGAATAAGTTGATTTTCGCTGCATTTCTGCGGTTTGCAAACCCGAACCGCCCGATCGCCACCTGGCGGCCACTCAGGGCAGGGGCTGGCAGGGCGCTGGTTTCCATGGAAACGCGACTCTCTGTGTCCGGTCCCCCAGTTTGGGATGGAAAACGAACAACAGCAAAAATTCAAACTGCTGAGCACATAAACAGCTTCTAAATGGCACTGAGATAGGAAATACCAAGTTATTTTCCTCCCTTCTTGCTTTCTCTTTATGGGGGCATTTTGATAAAGTAACAAAGTAAGGTATTTTTCAGTGATAAGATAATTTTCAAAGCAATAACATAATTTTTCAGAGGTCTAGAAAAGACTTGCTACCTAAGAATGATCACTCTGCAACATGCAAATTTTCCTTGGAAAATAGAAATGCTCTGCTCCCTGTCCTGTCTCTCTTTTGGCCCCCTAGGAAGAAGAGTGGAAAGATGTTTGAAATCTCTCAGATTAATCCTGCAGCCTCCACATGTCTTATAAAACATCCTGTCCTCAAATGAGACTCCTGTTGGCTTTGGGTTGTGTAGTGGTTTTGGTTCACCAATGTAAAAATCTTAATCTTTAAATTAATATAATATAATATAAGAGAATGTAATGTAATGTAATGTAATGTAATGTAATGTAATGTAATGTAATGTAATGTAATATAATATAATATAATATAATATAATACAATAATAAATTAGCCTTGTAAGAACGTGGAGTCAGACTCATTCCTCCTCCATCCAGGGTACCTCACAAATATGACATTATGATTTTTCAGGGAAAAGATCAAACTTCTCCCTGACACCTTGGCCATTAAGGAGGGCATCTCCAGGCTTGTAATGAGGATGCCAAGAGGAGTTTGAGGCACCTACCCCAAAGCACTCGTCGGTGGCGAAGAGCTTGGCCATGGAGCAGAGCACGGCCAAGGGGGGCCATTAAGAGGGGCATCTCCAACCTTCTAATGAGGATGCCATTAAGGGGGGCATCTCCAACCTTCTAACAAGGATGCCAAGAGGAATTTGAGGCACCTACCCCAAAGCACTCGTCGGTGGCGAAGAGCTTGGCCATGGAGCAGAGCACGGCTGCGTCCTCCCGGCCCTCCTGCAGCGCCCGCGCCGCGTTGCGCACCATGAGCCGCGCGGCCACCAGCCGGGTGGCCATCTCTGCCAGCCTGAACTGCAGGTACTGCAGAGCCACAGGAAAGCTCCATCAGCACCTCACAGGGGTCTCAGCCAAGCCGCACCACTGCCAGGCAGGGCTTGAACCATAGCTCGATAGAGAGAGGCAAACACAGCCCCACCACCACCAGACAGGGCTGGTAGCCACAGCTCTCTCCATAGAGAGAGGAAAACTTTCCCTGGGGAAGGCAGTGAGAAGATCAGAGAAAAGAATAAGAAATAATTCTTATCTCCACTTGCTGCACCTGGTGTTGTGCACGTGTGGAATGTGTTATGGGGATTTGGTTACCAAAAGGTGGTTTCTTAATTGGACACTGGATGGTGTTTGGATTGACCAATTGGATCCGTCTGGATCGGACTGTCTGTAAGGGTGATGAGCTTCTTAATAAGTATAATATAATAATACAGCATAGTATAATAGTATAATATTGTATATAGTATAATATATATTATATAGTATAATATATATTATATACTGTAATATATATTATATAGTATAATATATTATATATAATAGTATAATATAGTATATAGTAGAATAGAATAGAATAGAATAGAGAAATTGATCAGCCTTCTGGAATCATGGAGTCAATGCTAATTATTACCCCACTCAATGGACCATTGCTACAATAAAGGCTCAGGTCTGACACGCTTCCTTACTAGGAAAAACATTTTCTTGACTTCCCCAGGGAAGGCCCTGTGAGGTGAGGGATGGCCCTTCCAGGATGAGGAAGGGCTCAGCTCCGGAGGGCAGAGCTGCTGCAGGGCTTACCTGGTTGTTGGCAAGGGGTTCCCCAAACTGCTTGCGGACAGTGAGGTGCTCCTGAGCCAGGAGAACTGAGGCGTGAGCAGCTCCTAACGAGCAAGAAGCTGGTGGGAGAAGCCAAGGACACAGAGTGAAGGTGAAGCTACTTCAGACAGGCAACAAGAAGGTGCTGCCCTCCTCCCTTGGCTCTCTTTGGCTTTCTCACCGATGTTTATCCTGCCTCCGTTGAGGCCCTGCATGGCGATGTTGAATCCCTGCCCTTCAGCTCCCAGCCGGTTGCCCACAGGAACAACGCAGTCCTCAAAGATCACAGCTCGAGTTGGTTGGGAATTCCAGCCTACCTGGGAAAAAACAGAGCTCCTTTGAGACTGCCTGAGGAGCAGCACAGCTCCAACACAGAACCACCAGCCTGCTCCCAACCCCTCGGTCTCACTGCCAAGTTGCCACAAAGCACCCGTGGTCTGCACGGTTTGGCCTCAGTGTGGAAATTGGAATGGGTGTTTTTGAGAAGAGGCACAAATCCAGTTATCTTGATGTTCCTGAGACTAAAATCCTTCATTTACCAAAGGGATGGGTATTGGGCAAACTTCACCACCTGGTAAAACCATGCCAGGCTGGGACTCCAATCCCATCCATGAAGAGATCCCTAATGCTTTGCACAGGCAAGCTCATTGGGACCAGAGAACACAGCCTCAAGCTGTGCAGGGGAGGCTCAGAATGGACATCAGGAAGAATTTCTCCATGGAAAAGGCTGTCAGGCATTGGAATGGGCTGTCCAAGGAGGTATTTGAGTGATCACCCCTGCAGGTGTTTAAGGAATGCCTGGATGTGGCACTCAGAGCTCTGGCAGACAAGTGAGGATCAGTCACAGGTTGGACTCAATGGTCTTGGAGGTCTTTCCAATCCTGATGATTCTGTGGTTCTGTGATCTCTGTCCTGCACTTCCCTCAAGCACACAGGAAGCACAACCCAAGCCTCTTACCTTCTTCTCCTTCTTGCCAAAGCTGAGCCCTGGCATTCCCTTCTCCAGCACGAGGCAGGAGATGCCCTTGGGGCCTGGGCCCCCTGTGCGACACATGACCACGTACACATCGGTGTCACCTCCCCCGCTGATGAAGGCCTGCAGGAGGGCACAACAAGAAAAGTGAGGCTTTGCGGGGAGGTTTGTAAACTATCCCTGAGCCCACAGCAGCAGCTGGCAGGGTACAGAAATGGAGAAGCAAAGACCCCACAGCCAGAGGCGTTTAGGGACTCAGCTGGTGAAAGCTCTGCAGAGCACGTCTTGCCTTGGGAGAATACACAGAGGTGAGGAGACAGAAGGAATGGGAAGGACAGTGAAACCCAGGCAGCTTTAGCAGGAGCAAAGAGGTACCTTGGAGCCATTCAGGATGTAGGAGTCCCCTTTCCTCTGAGCTGAGGTCAGCAGGGAAGCTGCATCACTGCCACTCCCTGTTTGAGAAGCAAGGAAGCAGCCAGTGAAGCAGAAGGTCCAGAGCCTACAAATTCTCCCTGGGACCATACCCTGACACCTGAGTTTGTACCACGAGTATCTCAGCAATCATCATCTGCCTCTCCCCAACTTCACAAACGAATATAGAAAGAAACATTTCACCTCCAGCCCTTTGCAATGTTCATGTGCAGTTAAAGAGAGAGAAGATGGCCTGGTTGAGGATGCTCACCTGGCTCAGTCAGGACCTTGGGTCACCTGGCTCAGTCAGGACCTTTGCAATGCTCATGTGCAGTTAAAGAGAGAGGAGATGTCCTGTTTGAGGATGTTCATGTGCAGTTAAAGAGAGAGGAGAAGATGTCCTGTTTGAGGACGCTCACCTGGCTCAGTCAGGCAGTAAGAGGCAAACTTTTCCATGCTACAGAGAGATGGGCAGAACCTGCGCCGCTGCTCCTCGTTGCCAAAGGTGTCGATCATCCAAACACACATGCTGGGGTGGGAGAGAAGGAGCAGCATTCAGGATTGAACAACATAGGGTGGGAGAGAAGGAGCAGCATTCAGGAACAACATAAGTTGTACAAGAACATCCCTGGCTGAACAAAGGAAAGCTCCACAGAGCTGAGCCACAAGCCCTGAGGCCTGAAAATGTTACACCTTCCATTCACCACAGACTCACTGCCCTGTGGAACAGCAGGTTTAAGAGCCTCAGTCTCCTCTCCAGGCTCAGCCCTGCTCCCTCTTCAGGAAACTGCACCTGAAGAAAGAGCAGCATCATTGCAGCTCTCTGTGCCAAGTGACCTGTCACTGGACATGTCTGTACAAGCAGCACAGCCCTGGGGTCAGGTGGTGCCTCTGGGCTCTGTCACAGCACGGCTGAGGCACAAAGGCTTTTTCCAGGCAGGTTACTATCTATAGACAGCTTAAGTGGCAGAGCAGACAACAAAATCCAGAACTTAATCCCATCTTGCATGCCACAAAGCTAAAATTACTTCTTGCTGGCATCTCAGTCCTTGTGGCCTATTTGTTTACTGCCATCCAGGGATCCTCACAGGGATGTGTGTACTCGAGGTCAGCATTGAAATATATAAATAATGAGCAGCAGCCAGGGAGCTGCCTCCAGCTGGATTTAGAGCCCACAGAGCAGCCAGGCTGACACCATCCACCCCTGCACAGACACTCACTTGTGGATGCTCATGTAAGCAGTGGTGCTGGTACATCCTGTTGACAGAGCTTCAAAAATTATGGAGGTGTCAAGTCGTGACAATCCAGAGCCACCAACATCTGGTTTCACATAGATCCCACCAAATCCCAGCTGGGCTGCCTTCCTCATCGTTTCCACAGGGAATATTTCCTATTGGGAAATAGGAAATAGGAAAGATACCCCAATGAATATTCAGGGTTAGTTCAGTCCCTTTGGGTAGCCCTGGGCTACCAATTTGAGTCCCACCATCCTGAAGAGTTTAAGTCAGCTGGGTGGGTCAAAGAAGAGGTGGTACCAACACAGACACATTCCATCTTCAGCAGGGAATCCAGGATCCAGGTGATTGAATAACCTGGCTAGGAATGCTTCAAGGTATTTCTGATGATTTCCCCTGCCCCAGCTACAGCAGCAGCTACTGCAGGAACCCCTCAGTGAGACCTGTGGGTCACAACGTCCTAAGGGAGGAAAAAGGGAGCAGTGCAACCCTTGTGAGGCTGTCCTACCTTCTCATCCCACTTGGCCATGTAAGGAGCCATCTCCTTGGCAGCAAAATCAAGGGCAACTTTTTGGAATTCCTTCTGATCCTCAGTGAGTCCAGTGGATGCTAGAAAAGAAGCAAGAGATGAGAACATGTGTCTGTTGAGGGAAAGCAGCACAACCACCTCATCTATACCCCAAACAATTTCAAGGTGCCCCTTAACTCATACAAACAGTTCAGGGTCTCTGCTGCAGAGACCATTTCTCTGTTCCTCAGGAATACAATGAACTGTGCTGAGAGCAGGGGGCTTTGGGAGGGTCTTTCTTGGGACAAAACAAATCCAAGATCCCAGCTGGCTCTCTCTGCTCCATGCTAGCTACATTAGAAAGCCAGGACAGGGGAGCACAGTCACTCCATTTCACTAAGTCTGTGCTAAAGAAATCTGAGGGAGCAGTGCTAGGACTTCAAAGAAAGGAGATTGGAAGCAAATAAAGAATAAAGGAGCCCTTTGGAAACAGCATCTAAAGCTTTAGGTAAGTTCTGCATTTGAAACCTGCTTCACCAACACATAGATCCAACATTGTTTTGTTTGTTCCCCTCCTGAAACTCACAGCTATGCTGCTGCCTCAATATTAAATGTTGTTACATTTAGACATCAAAGCAATTCATCTGCAAAGTGTTCTGGAACCAGAATGGTTTGGATTGGAAGGGACCCTAAAGACCATCTTGTACCAACCACCTGACACCTTCTACGAGACCAAGCCCTGTCCAACCTGGCCTTGAGCACTGCCAGGGATGGGGCATCCACAACTTCTGGGCAACCTGTGCCAGCTGGAATTCTGCCAGAGGAATTTCTTCCTAATATCTAACCTGAATCTCTCCTCTTTTAGTTTAAATCCATTCCCCCTTGCCCTATCAGTCTGCCTATATAAAAAATCACTTTCCTTGTTTTTAGAAATCCCTCTTCTTTTCAGAGATATTCTTTGATTCACTATCAAATCTGAAAAACCGTGAAAACCTAGGTAAGGGAGATGTCGCTATAGGATACGAAACAACATGAGCACACACACCACTTCTCTTAAGGTGAAGAAAAAAGGAGTTTATTTTCTGACTCTATCATTTATAGTTTTCTAAAAGAGACAGTGGATTGGAGGGTGAAAGTGCTACCTCTCCAATGACACTGGACAAACTAACAGTTCATCAAATTTCTTTTCTATTATAAAAAAATGCAAAACAATAAGTTATTTACAGAAAGTATGTGAGAAAATTTACTACAAAAATGTAAACATTAAAAAGTTTAAAAAATCTTAAAAAATCAGAGCAACATGGAGAGGGATGTACCTTCCTTGTGGGCATTTTCCCACTATTGAGCACAGTCTAAAGAGGCAAAAGAAGGGACAGGGAGAGGGATGGACCTTTCCTTGAGGGCTCTGTCCCACTGCTGAGCACGGTCTAACAAGGCAGAAGGAGGGACTTGGGGAGGGATGGACCTTCCTAGTGGGCGTTTTCCCACTATTGAGCACGGTCTAAAGAGGTAAAAGGAGGGACAGGAGGGACAGGGAGAGGGATGGACCTTTCCTTGAGAGTTCTGTCCCACTGCTGAGCATGGTCTAACAAGGCAGAAGGAAGGACATGGAGAGGGATGGACCTTTCCTTGTGGGCTCTGTCCCACTACTGAGCATGGTCTAAAGAGGTGAAAGAAGGGACAGGGGGAAGAAAAGACCTTTCCTTACAGTCTCTGTCCCACTGTTGACCACGGTCTATAGTTCCAAAAGGAGGGACAGGGACAGGGACAGGGATGGACCTTTCCTTGCAGGCTCTGTCCCACTGCTGAGTACGGTAGGTAGAAGAAGGGACAGGGAGAGGAAAAGACCTTTCCTGGCGGGTTTTGTCCCACTGCCAGGCACCCGCTGCGCGTGTCCGCGCCCGCACCGCCCTGAGCCGGGAGCAGGACACGGGGAGCGGTGACACACGGAGCAGTGACACGAACAGCTGGGAACATCCCTCGGGGCGGGGACAGGACCCGGGGGCCACCGACCCGCCGTCCATCATCTC
>NW_005054489.1:1165655-1168651 GCF_000277835.1 Geospiza fortis | reverse complement strand
GCCGCAGTCAGAGCCCACCAGCCGCAGGCAGAGCCCAGACAGCCGGGGCGGGGCCGGGCTGAGCCCTGGGGAGCAGCCCAGCTCCTGTGCCAAAGGCAGAGAGGGGCCGCGCTCTGCCCACGCACCTTGGGGATTGCCCGGGTGCAGCAGCGATCCAGCCCTGCTGCTGGTGTCCATCAGGGCTCCAGGGTGCGGTCCCCAAGCCCTGCCAGCATTCACACTGATAGAGGAAGTGGCTGAGCTCAAGGAAAGATTTATTTGCTCTCCACTCGCCCTGCAGCGCTCTCAGCTCTCTGCCTCAGCCGTCTGTACTTTTTTCAGCCGCCTGGAGCAGCCGTAATTCCTCCTCCTTCTCTCGTCCATCAGGTGCTTCTCAGTAAAGAGAAGATAATTCAGAGAGACCAGCGATGCCTTGGCCGAGCAGAAAGAGAGACAAAGGAGCAGTAGCAGGTCTGTGCTGACATCCTGACTGATTTAGCACCTCTCATTTGAGGTTCCAGGCTATAGTGAAACTACAGGCAGCCGTATTAACCGTCTGTCTTTCACAGGCAGTGTCTTACAGACAGCATTTCCTGTGCCAAATGGGCTCAGCACCCAAGCATGACTGAGACAAGCCTGCTAGGTGTGTGATAAGGACAGTGATGTATTCTCAGCACAAGGGGCTTAGGAAATGGAATTCAGGCCCATTTTTGCACAGCAGATTTGGTCGGTCAGAGTACACCCAGTGCAGTGCCAGGAAACTGATGTGGTACCAAAAAGAAAAAGCAAGAAAATGGCACTGGAGGCATCATGATGTGGTGTTTAAAGTACAAGATAAAAAACCTGCACATCTGTGCCACTCAACTGCTTGATCCACTCTAGCAAATAACCACATTTTTACCTCTTAATCATTAATAACTGGGGTTTTTTTTGTCCATGTCCTGAAGAAACAAAGGATCCCTTCTGAACAGGTAGCTCAGTGGAGGTTAACCTAAGATTTCCAGCTCCTGCAGGAATTGAAATAATTTGGTTTGCTTGGTGAATGTTCCTCTTACTCACCAGATTTACCTAAGTCTGCTTTGTTGCCTGGAGCTGATTTCTCAGCAATTAATTAAAAAAAATTCAACTACACTTCATGTGGGCAAACATGGTCTATCCTGAGGTCTTTTTATTACTAACTGGAAATATTAAAGTACATTTTTGCAGACAAAAAAAATCTCCTTATTTCAGATGCAAATTAGAAATACTCAGAATCATTGGTGCATAATGCTGCTACCTTACCCTGAGCACCTGGGGTGCCCCAAACTCCTGCTGCAGTCAAATGTGTGAAACCAGCTTGGGCAACTAAAAATATTTTTTGAAACAAAATGTGTTTTATCTCAATGTCTTTTAAGATAAAAAAGAGCCTGATGCTAAAATTGCCAAAACCGAAAAGGAGACTTCGGATAAGGAGGAAGAAGAGAAGTCTGCAAAACCCCCAGCTGGGAGCTCCAAGTCAGGATGGAAGAACTGGAAGAAAAAAGAATCTGAGTCTGGTGGGGAGGAAAGCAAGATCACATATTGTCACTGGCTGCTGAAATCAGAACCTGAGAGCAGGCTGGAGAAGGGGGTGGATGTGAAGGTGAGCACTGACACCCCCTCACTCAGCAAAGGACAGCAGCAGGGCCACTCCTGCCCACCTTTAGTGCCCAGATGCTGAGAGACAGCATCAGGCAGCTCGGATTGTTTTATCTTCTCAAAAGCCATTTGTCCTCCTGGAAACAGCAAAACAAAATGTTCTTGTCCAAGGTGACAACCTTGGGGTTTCATACATGTAATACAAGAGGAAATCAGCTCCTCAGGATGCTTGGCTGCTGGTCACAGGAGCAGCATCTATTTCAGACTCTGCCTTTACTCTGCTGCTTTGTAAAGGTTTTTCTGTAGGCCCTGTGGGAGATGAAAATTGTGTCAGGTTTGTGCTATAATTGAAGGAGCTGCTGGCAACAAATGCTTAGGCTCAGAGCAATGATACTGTAAAGATCAGAAAGCTCCTGAATGAATGTTTATTTTCATTTCATTTGGCAGTTCAGTGTTGACGACTTGAAAGCTCAGCCTAATCAGACGACCTGCTGGGATGGAGTAAGGAACTACCAGGTAGGAAGCACATGGGGGCACTGAAATAGCAGTAGAAGAAGGTGGCTCTGCCCACAGCTTGTTCCTGTGCCTGAAGCATTTCCTCTTGGGGCACTCTGCCTGTTCATGCAGGTGCATTTTGGCAGGGACCTGAAGTCAGCTCCTGCTTAGTGGCCTCAAGGTCAGAGGTAGATTCAGACTGGTGAATATTCTGTCAAATCACCCAGTTTTTCTTTCACTTAGACCAACCTTTGATACCTGACAGCAAGTCTGTACTTACCCAAATGCTCTGTCAGTGCTCAGCTTTCTGTTCCAAAGGAATGTCATGTGTGTTCCCCTGCTGTGTATGCTCCCTATACAGGATTCCCTGTTCCCCTACACATGATCTGCTCTGAATTGTTTGCTGACAGCTCTCCTGGGCAAGGGTGGCTGAGCTGTTGGATTCCCACACACTTTCTGACCAACAGGAGCTTGCTCTTCAGCCTTGTTTTGAGTTTATTTAATTCCAACACAAAACCATCTCTATGACAACTGTAGGAAACATTATCTGAGTAATTCTGAAGCACATCTACCTCTCCTCTTGTTGGTTCCTGTTCTTGGCTGCTTCTAATGAAGCCCTGAGAGCTTGATGGAAAGAGCTGAAAGTCTCTTGTTTACTCCTGACAGGCAAGGAATTTCCTGAGATCCATGAAACTTGGGCAGCAGGCCTTCTTCTACCACAGTAACTGCAAAGAGCCTGGCATTGTGGCCCTTGTCAAGGTGAGCGTTTTGGGGAGAAGTGATAAGGAATGGGTTATCAAACAGCTCTCACTGCTTGTGTCTCAGCACCAAAGAGTGCAGGAGTTGTCCAGTGAGAGCAGGGAATGAGCCCAGGACACCTCAGCTCAGCACTCAGGGCTGACTCA
>NW_005054489.1:1152038-1165612 GCF_000277835.1 Geospiza fortis | reverse complement strand
TCGGGGCACTCCCAGCCAAGCCAAGTGCTGTTCCACACTCTGATTCCAGTCTGACTCACTACATTCTAGTCAGCAGAGCCCACAAGGCAGTAGAGTAAAACCAGGGCACAGAACAGCTTTTTCTTTAAGACAACTCATCACAAAGATCATCATCAGCTACCCAGTTTTCCCCTGCTGCATTTCCTTCCACACTGATCGCCAGCAGGTGATGCTGCACTCACTGTTCTGCACTTCTTCCACCCAAGAAATGTAAAGGAAACTGTTAGGATGGAGTTCAGGGAAAGCAAGGCTGATTTTTCACCAGGATTATTCCTTGTCACATCTCATGCCCTTTGCTGACAGGTGTTTTGAACTGATGGAAACTTTCCTCTCCCCTTCTGCTTCAGATCGTGAAGGAGGCATACCCTGATCACACACAGTTTGATCAGAAGGATCCTCACTATGACTCCACCAGCAGAAAAGAGAACCCCAAATGGTCCATGGTAATGTATTCCATTAAATACAGCTCTGTGTGCAAGCCAAGAGAAGGGAGAAGCCTCTTTGCATCATATTCAAAATCTTAAGCTTCTGTCCTGGCCTAGCTGCCTTTTTCTCTCTCAAGAGAAAATTCAATCCTGTTTTCTCTGCTTTTTCCCCAGTCCCTTCCAGGAGGCTGCCAAAATGTATCTCCCTAAATTTCCATATCTTGGCTGCAGAGTTGGCCTTGCTTCATTTTCAAATCTTGGCTGCAGAGTTGGCCTCCACACGTGGCAGAACCCTGAGTTAGAAAAATGAGCTAAGAGCCGCTGTCAGTGCACAGCAAACAGAGCTGTAGTTTTGAGGCACATTAGATTGTAGGGAAGGGAGTGTTCATGGGCTGCCTGCATCCCACATCTGAATTTTGCATTGTCTGTGACATGAACGCACCTTGCTGCTGCACGGTGCCAACAAAGCACCTGCAGAACCCTGAGTTAGAAAAATGAGCTAAGAGCCGCTGTCAGTGCACAGCAAACAGAGCTGTAGTTTTGAGGCACATTAGATTGTAGGGAAGGGAGTGTTCATGGGCTGCCTGCATCCCATATCTGAATTTTGCACTGTCTGTGACTTGCTGCTGCACAATGCCAACACATCACCTGCCACAGATCCTGGGAAGCTCTTTCAGCCTTCAGCAAGGCAAAGTTAGTGCACATCAGTCACTTCCTTCAGCTCTAAATCCTTATCCCTCCAAGATTTCATGGGCTGTGGAGGCTGTGTGCCTGTCCAACCTGCTGCTGGCCTCCCTCGCAGGTGGATGTGCAGTTTGTGAGGATGACCAAGCGCTTCATCCCCCTGGCTGAGATCAAGGCTCACCACCTGGCACACAAAGCAGATGGGGGCCCCCTCAAGGACATGATGCTCTTCAGCAGGCAGCGTCTGTCCATCCAGCCCCTGACACAAGGTGAGAACCTCCCGGCACTCTTGATTCCCTCTGTCAGGCAAGCTGCAAGCTCCATTTATGGTTTTTCTTTCCTTACCACAGAGGAATTTGATTTTGTCTTGAGCCTGGAAGAGGAAAAGCCACATTAAAGCAGCACAGCTCCCACCCAGCCCGCTGATGCCTCCTCCTCCACCAGCAAACTCTCAAGTTCACCTGCTCAAGTACAGCACCACGAACATGCCACCACAAGACCTGCAGCCACACGTCCCTTCCCCTGACACAGTTATTTTTGCTTATTTTTTCAATAAATAAAGCCTTTTGGAATCAACTTGGGTTTAAATAGTAGGAAAACCTGCAATTTATCTCTTAAGAAACAGGAACATCTTTGTTTAGTTTGGGGTCTAGTGCAGCTCCATGTACTGCAGAGGGACGTTTTTCTGCAGGAAGGAATCCCTGAGTTCTGTCTAGAACCAGAAAATTTAGAATCATTGAATAGCCTGGGTTGGAAGAGACCTTAAAATCATCTCGTTCCACCCCCTGCCATGGGCAGGGACATTTTCCACTAGCCCAGGTTGCTCCAAGCTCTGTCCAGCCTGGCTTTGGACACTTCCAGCGATGCGGCAGCCACACAATCAGGAGAAATTTCTCCCCAACATCTCATCTAAACTATTTTCTGTCAGTTTGAAGCCATTCCCCCTCCTCCTGCCAGTGCATGCTGTTGTAAACACTCTCTCTGGAGAGGGATACACAAAGCAGATCACAGTGAACTTCCTGCAGGTACAAAAGTTCCCACGTTATTTTAGTTCTGACATCAGGGAAATGGAAGAAAATAAAGCCAGCCTGCTAATTTTTAAGCCACATGGGTCCTCCACCAGCACAGCTGCCAAGCAGTGACACAGCTTAAAGAAAGACCAAGGATTTATAAAGCAGCCTGAGTTCAAACTCCTCCAGCATCTCCTCCAGCATGTTTGAGAGCTGCACACTGTGGCACTTTTAAAGAAAAAATCTCTTCATACCACGGTAAAAAAACCCAACCCAACCCAATACAAAACATCAGACAAACTCATGCACAGCATCTGACAGCCAGGGCTGGCTCTTTTTAATTGGAGAGACAAAAAAACCCAAGTTTTAAAATACAGCCATTGAAAAGACGACGAATTAAGAAACATGTAAACACAGCAGAGGCTTAATTACAACTTGCACTGCTTGGTTTGGTACTTGCCCAGTCCCCTCTGCCTGGGAGGGAGGGAATGAGCCAAGTCCAGCACAGAACCACCAGCTCAGGGGGACAGGACTGCCCCTTGACATGCTAACAGAACACTGCTCTGGAGTACCTTGTCCTGGAGTGAGCCCAGCACATCTGCTCCACCCCACACAAACACAGGGCCCAGTGCTAACAGGCTGAATGGTCCTTCAGATTCAGTAAAAATGGGGATCACTTCTGAATTCTGGTTCCACACACAGGGACATGGGGTAGGAAAAATGCCTCAAATCAATGTTTAGGCTCAATCAATGTTTAGGCTCAATCAATGTATAAGATCAATCAATGTTTAGGCTCAATCAATGTATAGGCTCATGCACCTTTTCCAAAGGAACCCTCCAGGAGTGATGAGCACATGTTGAACAGCCACCTCCTTCCAGCCAGGCAATGATCTCACACCCAACCAGGCAGGAAAAAAACACTCCTGGAATGCAGAGACATCTCCATCCAGGGGGTTTCTTTCCTTCCACATGGCCTACAATCCAGGGGAATAAAGGAATAAAGGCAAGGAGGGAGCTGAAGGGAAGCTGAAGAAGATTGTAAGGGCACTGCTGTGCTCAGTTCCCCTTAGCAGAAGAACAGTTTGCTATCCCCAAGAGCTCCCAAAGGAGCCTCACTTGTCCCTAAAGGATTGTGCCTGGCTGCAGCACAGCCACTTTCCCCAGGGGAAGGCGGGAGGCAGGAGTGTCCCCAGTGACATCCAGGGTCCCCTGCCATGGCAGAGGTGCCCAGCCCTGCCCTGGCACAGCAGGGTGATTGTTGTCTGCAGGGAGATTTTGCTCCAGCCTTGGGAAGGCAGGGCCCAGCCCATGGCACAGACTCCCCGTGGGGGGACAAGCAAGCCAGGTCCTCAGTGGGGCACAGCAGAACCAGGGGGTGACACAAGCACTGGGCAGAGATGAGAGCATTAGTGTCCTCTACAGAGCGAGACTGGCCAGCTCTACTACAAACCACAACCTTACACGTGGTGAGGAAAAGAAAACTGACTTTGGCAAGCAGAAACACACATTTATCACTGAAATACAGTAGCTGTCATGACAGAAAAAGCTCCCCTTCCCACCCCAGCCCCACTCCCTCCACCAGCACCGTTCCACTGAACACAGCAGACACTTCCATTTCCCAGACACCTGCTCCACACTCAGCTGTAGGGCAGAGGAGCTTGATTCCAGAGCCAAAAGGAAGCTGGACAAACTAACAAGCCACAAACTCAGGGAAATCCAGACAAATCCCACTTGACAGAGCTCCTATCCCAGCACTTGGTGCAGGCTGGTCTCTCCCTGGGGTAGGAGGTGTCACCACCTGCTTGAACAGGATGGACATCCTCCAAACTCAGGCAATCAAGTCTACAAAGCCACATCTGATTTTTAATGGAGGAGTGACTTCCTTCTGGGAATGTTCTCATGAGTCTACTTAGCTGAAGGCTAAAAGCAGCTTATTTTAAAAAAAGAAAACCCACATTCAGGTTCTCAGTTCACTGCGTGCTCTCAGACCTCGCTGGTGACTTCAGCTCAGGCCTCAGGAATGTGTCTCTGCAATCAGAGCTCTGCCACCCTTCCAGGTGCTGCCTGGCTCCTTCCAGCAGCCCACATTGGCCTGTTTGAGCCTCCCACAACAACTGCATCCCCCTTCTGTCCCCACTAACCCTCGTCCTGCAGGCACGAGGCAGCAAACCTCAGCAAACCAGACCACACGTGTCCCCACACGGCTGTCCATCCCCACACACAGCCACAGGCAGGGCAGCGTGGGCAGCACAAACCCACCCACAGGAGAGCCCCCAAGAGCTCCAGAGCTGCTCTCCACACCTCCCTGCAGCAGCACCTGGGAGCTGCACGAGAGCAGCAGCCGAGTGTGGATCTCAGGACAAGAGTAGGAAGGCACAGCTCGTGGCCAGGAGCCCTCCTGGCCCCACTTGTTGCCCACCCATGAGCACTGGGACCGTCACCGCTCTGCCCACCCGTGGCACCTCCTCCTGCAGCCACATCTCACTCCCTCCTACCAGCCACAGCTCCTGGTGGGACACAGCCCGTGCTCCACAGGGCTGGGTGGCAGTCCCAGGGCTGAGTCACCTCCAGCATCCAGCTGCTTGTGGCAAGGAATCCAACGCCAGCACGGAGAGGAAGAAGGGGAAGCAGCGAGGGGATGACACCACAAGGTTTCCAGCAGGCCACACCACAGTCTCTGATCCCTCCTCTAGCTCCTTCTGCTAGGACCTCCATCCAGCTCATCACAGGGCAAGATTTCGGAAAGGCAAGGCAAACATCCATCCTGCACAGCCCCAAAGCACCCTGCACACGGCAGCCTGGGCCTTCCCTCGCTCTCTCCTTCCCCACAGCCCGTGGGAGCCCTCGGGGCACAGAGGAGATCAGGAGGAGATCAGGAGCTCGGCCATGGCCTCCAAGGAATGGATGGACTGGGCAGTGCCACGGCACCTCCACTGCAGCTGGCCGAGCCCTCCCGCCCCGTCCCACCCCGCCAGTCCTCCGAAGAAAGGAATGAAGTCAAATCCGGGTGTTTATTCAGTGAGGTCCCTGGGTGTCCCGCGGTGCTGGGGGGTCCCGGCGCCCCCCGGCCTCACTGGCGGCCGTTGTTGTCCGCGGGCTGCCCGGGGGCCTTGGCCTCGCCGTGCGAGGAGCTGCCCTCGAAGCGCTGCGACGCGATGGCCGCCTGGTGGGACATGCTCTTCCTCACGATGTCCCCTTTCCTCCACAGCACCACCTCCTGCAGGGACACAGCAAACGCTTGTCAGGGCTCCTGAGACCTTCCCTCTGCTGGGACCCTCTGCTGAGATCTTCTGCTGAAACCCTCTGCTGAGACCCTCTGCTGAGACCTTCTAGGACCTTCTGCTAGGACCCTCTGCTGGGACCCTCTGCTGCCCCACCCAGCCCTGCAGGCTGAACCAGGCTTGGTGTTTCACCCAAAGCCAGGACACACCTGGCAGTGCCTAAGGTGAAGCACAGAAGCTCCACCACTGAGCAGAAAAGACATCCCAGGCAGGCACTTTGCAGACTCCTCCTCACCACCACCCACATCTGACCTGCATGGACATTCTTCTATATCATCCTTCCATGGGATGACTCTCAAAATGGACATTCTTCTAGACTGTCTTTCCACTGGCTGAATCCCCAATTCCCAGTATGCCCTTGGAAAAGCATCCCAATGAACCATGCACAGGTCCAAGGAGAACAGCAGCTCTGGTTCTCACCTGCTGTTTGAAGTAGCGCCTCTCCTCCTCATCAATCAGCACCAGGTTGAGGTAATAACGCACAGAGAACTTCTTGTTGATGTCCCTCATGGTTGGAGTCAGCTCATAGCCAGCCAGAAAGAGCCTGATGGGAATGGACTCCCCTGGAAAGGGCACAGAGCTGTCAGCACAGACAGGATGCAGACAGAAACCAGGAGAGCAGCAGCAAAACACAAACTCACACGGCCACAACCTTTGTCACCGTTTCCACAAGTGGACTAACATGAGCTAGAAGACCTCAACTCCCTCCAGAAACCAGCATGCACGGTCCTCAGCCAGATCCTGCCCTTGCTGACAGCTATTCCAGCTCCACTCTAACAGCACAGGACTCTTTTGGGACCTGCATCAAGACAGCACTGCAGGAAAAAATGAGTAAGGTGACATTTTCTCTAGCAGGTGACTCTGCTGGGCAAAGAACAGTGGCACAGGAGATTGGCACAGAGCAAGAACACCACCTCTGCTCTGAGCTGCAGCAATGCCAGCTGCTGGCCCGTGCCAACTGTGAATTTATAGCTGGTTCTGCCACTGCTTCATCAAAAGAATTATGATTCTGTCTTATGATTCTGCCCCTCATCACACTGGAGAAGGAAGGGGATCCGATCAATCCCCTGCTCTGAACCCACAACAGTGGAACAGGATGCTGAGCACACAGAAGACACTTCAAGGGTCATATTCCCACCCCAAAATCCTCCAGGAGAGCAGTGCTGGGGGTTCCTGTGCCCTCTCACCTCTCACAGGTGCCCCATCCATGATCTCGTACTTGGCTATGGTGTCGTTCTCGTGGTACACGTTGGGCCCCGTGCCCGTTGTCTCCCTCTTGATGATGTCTATCTCCATGTGCTTGATCTTGATCCGCACCAGCAGGAAGTAGATCTTCCCCACAATCACATCCTTTAAATGGTACCTGGCACCAGAGGGAAGGAAACACCAGGATCAAACCCTGTGCAGCAGAGCAGGGCTCAGGCTGACATACAGGAGCTTGCTGGGCAGGCACTTTGCTCTCATCCCCAGCAGATGGCAAATCAACCACCCCCACCAGCAACCAGCCCTTCATTTCCATCCTCTGCTCTTTTGGAAACCCACAAGAACATTTAGAACCAGCAGATAAATTAAAAACATCGCTTCAGGCTGAATATCTGCAAGAAACCTCTGTAAGAGCAGAGGCTCCAAACTCAGTATTTTAGATCAATTAAAACCAACCCAAATCTCTGAATCATTTAGGTTGGAAAAGACCTCTGAGATCACTGAGTCCAACCACCACTTGCAGGGAGATTTGCCAGCACCAGCTGGGAAGGATGCACTAAGAGTAGTTTAAAAGAGCTCTTCCCACCTTCTTTGCTGGAGTTAATTCCCACTTCAGCTGTATTGCCTGGAAAGGAGCAACCACTGCCTTTTGGAGACACCTGGAAGTACTGATCTGGATACAGGCAGTGGGAAGTTACAGCAAGAATTTCGTGCTGTGCTCCAGGCTCAGTGAGCCACAGCCATTGCTTCCCACTCCCTGACCCAGAGATAAGGGGAAAGGAGAGGAACCCATGGACCAGGGAGGATCTGAGCTGCCTCCCAGCCTCTCTGGAGCACGTGTGAGACACAAACTTTAAGGAATTTAGAGATTTTAGTGGAGGTGAGGTTTTAGTTAGAGATAAGCTTTATTGGAGTTAATTAAAATCAATGGGTAGGCCTTGATGAAGTTCAGAGTTAGTAGTTAACTAATAATTGATTGCTTGGCAACACAATGTTGGGTTAGCTGGGTTTATAATGAAGAATATAGAAATTGATAAATAATTTTTAGAAACATAAGACAATTGTGGCCTCCTCTGTTCTGAAACCAAATGAAGATGGGGAATGGGAGTTCTACCAAGGGTTCATTTGTCACATTTGCATTGAAAAGGTAGAAAGGTCAGAATGAGGAAGACTTCATTTACTTCCTCATTTTGGGACCCCTCCCCATGAAAGGGATCATTGACCCATTTCAAGGAACAAACTATGCATGTTTAATGGCTTTTGAACTAATTACCATGCTTAATAGCTTTTGAACTAATTACCATAGGAAGTGGGGAATGGGATGTACCAAAGTTATGAATATTTGTATTTTGGATATTCAAAACTTGTACAGATAAAAGGACTCTAATCACCTGTAAATTGTGGTGTGTATTTGGGAGCTATCCCACAATAAACACACAGTTTCTAACTTTAAACTGTTAGAGAGTTTTTGTCTGTCACAGCTGGATATCAGTACTAGATCAATACCCATATTTTTTACTAAATCACGTGGACATGGAATTCCTTTGAGGAAACCCCAGCAGGGGGGTCCCCAGCTGCTCCTGAGCCACTCACTTGGACTTGTTGTACTCGAACTCGATGTGCAGGCAGTCCTCAATGCCCACTTCCATCTTGATGGAGGAGTTGAGCTCGGGGTAGGTGCTCAGTGTGTGCACAACGATGTCCATCTCCTTGACCACGTCGTTCAGCCGGCGGCTCACGGTGGCACGGAGGAAATACCTGCAGGGACAGTTGTCACAGACATCTTTTATGAAAAATCCTTTCCTTAGGATCTTTTCTCCTGAGAAGCTGAGAGGCCTCAGGAACGAAATGTAAACAATGGTTATCTGCTGCTGTGGAATGCAACAGGTGCATCTGTGATTGGTCTCATGTGGTTGTTTCTAATTAATGGCCAATCACAGTCCAGCTGTCTCAGACTCTCTGGTCAGTCACAAGATTTTATTGTCATTCCATTCCTTTCTTTGCTAGCTTTCTGATGAAATCCTTCCTCTTTCTTTAGTGTAGTTTTAATATATCATTTTCTTTTAATATAATATATATCATAAAATAATAAATCAGCCTTCTGAAACATGGAGTCAAGATTCTCATCTCTTCCCTCGTCCTGGGACCCCTGTGAACCCCCCCACAGACAGTCCCTTCCCAGCAGGGACAGCCCCAGGGGTGCTTGGGCTGCACTATCCTTACTACACAGATCCATGTAAAGAGCTGAAATGCATTTCAATGCAAATCTAAACAAAACGTGTGATCAGCTCAGCAGATCCACTGAGAAAGTTCCTTTTTCCCACTGAAGCTTGGAACTTTCTCCTTGGCAAGGTGAGGTGCTCAGTTCAGCTCATGCACAGCTGAAAGGAGGGCCAGCATTTCAAGAACAGGGAATGGGGAATGTCCAAAGGGATGAAATAAGCAGGAAACCAAAGAATTGCCACAGGGAAGCAGAAGAGCAAGGAAGCTCCTCTTCCCATGTCATTTGCTGTTACACTGCTCTTTTTCAGTCCAGATCTGACAAAATAAACCCACAGCAAAAGAGCCCCCGGCTCTTTACATGTACCTGTCCCTGGAGCAGCCAACACCCCCCACTGGAAAGGGCAGAAGGGAATTTTCCGATGGAAAAGCAGAATCCTCTCAGCTTGCAAGCATTTGTGAGCCCGGGTTACCTAAGCCCTATTTTGGGGATTTGAGGAACAGCCTGCACATGTTCAAACCACTGCCCTTTTGCAAGATTACATCAGGCAGCACAGCCACACCTCCCAGTGCAGATCTCAGACTTGTCCAACCCCCACTTTGAAGGCAGTGAAAGGATTTTCAGTCGACTGAGTGCCTTGATGTGAAATATCATTTCTAACATATGAACAAGGCACCAGCGAAGCATCTGTTTGCATACAGAGCACAATTAAAGTTGACAAGACTGATTACAGCAAAAATATCCCCACTGGAGACTAAACCAAACAGTTTATTTTGATTTTTTGAATTATCAAATAAATTAGCAAGTATTTGACTCAAAAGGGGCTGATTTCTCTTGTCACTCAAAGGGGAAAAACAAGTTCCACAAAGAGCCTGATGCATGCTTGTAAAATAAAGACCTCAAAGGCAGCCTTTTACAACTCAGACACCAAAATTAATTTGGAGTTCTGCATCATCAGAGTGAATATCAGCACTCACAGAGAGCAGAACTGGGGTCAGCCAGGGCAGGGGACTCACCTTAGCTTCACATTCTGCCCCGTGTAGGACTCGTAAGGTTTCTCCACGTGTGTGAACTCAAAGTCAAATGTTTGTGATTGAGTGAATTCCCCAGGCCGGGCCAGGTCCTTCACCAGGGACACGAACTCGTGGTGGTTCCCTCGGTCATAGTAGAGCTCTAGGAAAATGGAAATCCAGGTTAAGCTGAACCCCACGTGACACAGGAGATTTTCAGCAACTCTCTTGTCCAGGTCACTCCTTCCTTCGACACCATTCACAGAACCTACCAGGGGAGCTGCACTTTTCCCTGCTCTCCATCAGAGCCAGGTGCAGGCCACAACTTTCCTCCCTGAAACAGGAAGGAAAAGGTCCACACAGCCTTCTTTACTACCATAAATCAAGAATTTGCCTTGGGGAGGCACGAGTCGCCTATTATCAATATTAAATACGGTTTGTAGCTCATGCAAACCCTTCCAATAGTCTTCTGCATGTATTCCAGGTCAAAGGCATTGCCACTGTGAGGAAAAGCCACCACTGCTTGTGTGGAACAGCCAGTGACAGAGCAAAACCGAGGGGACACAATGATTCCAACTGCTCCTGCTTATCCTTGGGCAGCAGAGCCTGAGTGGCCTTGAGTTGCAGCAGGGAATAAATGACAACGCTGATGCTGCTGCACAACCACCCTGTGTGTAGGGAGGCAGCTGAATGCTCCAGCCCATGGGTAACACATTCATGGCCATGTGAGCACGGTGAGGGAAGAGCTCTCACCTCTGGAAGCACTGCTCAAACCAGCTCCAGTGACCAGCACTGCCTCGGTTTTCCCCACAACCCTCCCATCAGCAGGAAACTCCAGGTTTCCTCATTTAATGAAAGCAATCCTCCACACCTCCACTGAGTTTTCAGCCTCAAGACAAAGCAACAAAACCCTTCAAACTCTGCAATTTGCATGAACAGCTTGGGATTACCCAAACCATCAATGAAACCTGCCCTTCCCAGCCCTGCGTGTGAGCCTGTGCCTACAGGACACCCACACAGTCCTTCTGCAAGGCAAAGCCTTTCTGCTTAGATGAGCAAACAAAAACCTAAGTCATCACACAGTCACACTCACAAACTCAGTGTCAGCACTAAACTGTGCAGAGGAGGCTTCTGAGAGGTATTAGAGGTGCTCAGGAACTGCAGTTTAGCCCTCCTTGAGATGCACAATGAGATTTCAGCTTTTAAGTGATGCCTGTTCCTCACAGCCCTTTGCTCACCTTATCTCTCTAATGGAAATTTTGGCACTAGAGCTCCCCTCGCTTACGCACAACAGCAAATGTCACCAAGCCCTTTAGGCTGGGCAGGTGACATAAATAACCCAGCCTCTGTCTGTGCACTGAATTTGGGTGTCCACTGAGAGGAAAGTGCTCGCTGATGTGACAGGGAGAAGCCACGTGCCAACAGAAAAAGAGGAAGCAGCCACAGAAATAGAGGAATCAGCCCAGACCATCGTGACACACGATGCAGAAGGCACAAATCAAAAAAGCAAGGGGAGGCAGATGTCAGTGCACTGAGTTCTCTGCTACCTCAGAAGGTCATGTTTGGCACCCTGCAGCCTTCAGCAGAGTGATGTTTCCCACACGCCAGCCCGTCAAACAGGTATAAGCTGTAATTTCAGGTTTTCAGAGCTATAAGGTTTAGAGACTGAGGAAATAACCTGCCAACATTTCAGTGGCTTGCTCAGGCCACAGCCACCAGAGGTGAAACCATCTGGAATGGGGTCTGTGCTCACCTGGGAGCAGGCAGGACCCAGCACTCTCAGTCTGGCCTCTGGTACCTGCTCTGGAGCATCTTCCCTGCAAAACATGCCTCCTTCACATCCCAGTCCTCCTGCCTGTTAAATTGTCTCACCTCCACGGTGACCTCGTGGCAGCAAGAAGTCAGAATACAAGATGGAAAGCATTGAGAAATGCAATTAGTGGAACAAACTTCAGTGATTTATCTAAAAGGCCTGAGGGGCATAAGGACTGTTGTGCAGCCACAGCAGCTGTAACACACCCTGCTTGGGCAATAATGTGCATACAAAGCAGTAATTCCATGCAGGCATGGCTCAAAAGTCTTCCAAAACAGGGAATGAGTTGCAGGCAAGGCAGCACAGCAGAGACAGTGGAGCAGGAAACAAAGTTCATGCTTAATTTCCACTGGGAACTGCATCAATAGGAGCTCATACCCTGGCTCCTGGTGAACAGCCTCACCTATACTCCATCATTTATTTACACACTCCTTTCCTTTCCAAAAACCAGAGTCAGGCACAAGCAAAGCCAATAAAACTCACAGCAGCATGGGGCTGGGTGGGAAATCTCCTGCTCATGTTCCCTCACCACACGATTTGCAATGCAAAGGCTGCAGGCCCTTGGCTCCAGCAGTGATTTTGGGGTTTAGAGCCAAGCACAGAGAGCCACAGATGTGAGGCCTCGCACGCAGCCACGGGAAGGAACATCCTGAACTTATTTTGGCTTGTGGGGCTCAAGGCATATCCGTGGAGCAGGGACAGCTCCGCTCTGATGGAGGAGTGGGTGTGGCAGCTGCCTTTCTGCTTTGGAAGCAGGAAATATTAAACCTGAATTGGTTACACGCACAGATAACCACAAGTTTTGAACAACTTGAAGTCACCCAACCAACCGTGCAGGGCGCGTGGAGTAGAAGGTGGGATCAGCCAAGGCTCAGGAAAGGGGATCCACCCAGGTAAAAGGGATGTAAGGACAAAACCCACCCCATCAGCACCCTCAGCATCCCTAAGAGGATGAGCAGGCACACGAGGGAAGCAGGCAGGCAGCTCCTGGAGCAGGAACAGCCAGCCTGGGGAGCAGGTCGGGGCTGACCTGCAGCTGCAGCACGGAACCAAAGCGCACCCGGCTTGGAGCTGAAACCGGTGACCGAGCAGAAGTGAGAAATTAGGACAGGAGAACAATGACCTGGAAAAGGACTGGAATGCCCTTCCTTCTGCCAGGGCTCAAGCCTGGAGAACAGGCCAGGCTCCCCAGCTCGGAGGGTGGAATAATGTCTGGCAGCCGTGGGAATGCTGTGTGCAGCCGGGAATCACTCGGGAGCAAGTGGAACCTGCTCAGCACCAGTGGGATCCCAGTGCCATGGGGCACAGCAATGCCCCCAGACCCCCAGTACCAGTGGGATCCCATGGGGCACAGCAATCCCCCCAGAACCAGCGGGATCCCAGCACTGTGGAGCACAGCAATGACCCCGGTACCAGTGGGTTACCATGGGATGCAGCGATGCTCCCTGGACTCTCAGCACCAGCAAAGCTCTCTGGATCCCTGGTACCCGCAGGGATCTCAGTACCATGGGGCTCAGCAATGCTCCCCAGACCCCCAGCAGCAGTGGGATCTCAGTGCCATGGGGTCCAGCAATGCTCCCCAGACCATTGGCACCTGTGGGACGCAGTGATCCCCCCCGGATCCCCGGCAGCAGCGGGATCACCGTGCGGTGCAGCGCTGCTCCCGGCACCCACGACGGCCCGCAGGCCGCCCCGCTCACCGATCTGCCCGATGAACTCCACTTTGATGCCCTGGTGCTCCAGCCGCTTGTTGGGGTTCTTGAGGGTGAGGACCACCCTGCCCGACACGGTCTCGCCGTCATAGAAGAGGAAATATTTCTCCTTCTTGCCTTCCTCCGTCTTGTGCTCCACCCGCCGCCGGCTCTCGGCGTCGCTCAGCACCAGCTCC